>NC_062210.1:3126498-3426498 GCF_912470025.1 Vespa velutina
AGATGAAATAAAAGAACCTGACATACGCATTATATTTACGATATTGTTTAAGATTTTTATAAATTTTTGTTTGGCAAACTTTTTTATTATACGTAGGAATATTGTCCTGTGATATTTTTTGGTGCAATTGAAAGTATTAATGGAATTAATCAGCACGCATTGATTATCATCGCGAATGAAATTTTTAATTCTGTAATTTCTTATTTTTGATTGTAAACAATTAATAAAAGATCGATCGAGAAAACGTAGATTATTTTTCATTTTGTATTCAACACGATAAATTGGTAATTAGTTGTTGATTAGAAAAAAAAAAAAAAAACAAAAAAATTGACGAAATCTCATAAGCGAATGAGTCTGTTCGTTAGTTAAGCGAAATCGAAAGAGGAAACACCGGAGATAACATTATTTTACTCGACACCTGTTACTTCTTCCTTTCGATCAAGAAAAGGGATATTCGTTTAGATGAACTTTCGATCCCCATTCGATCTACTCTAGTCTCCGATTCCTGATCATTCTAATAGTCGATGATTTACCGTCGGACACGTCCGTTCGTCCATTCGTCTATCTATTGAAATTTCCGCTACTACTGCCGACGACGACGACGACGACGACGACGACGACAACGACTACGACAACGTTGCACGAATTCATGACCTAATTTGAAGAGAGGAATTTGCTCGAATGGTTCATATACACGTTTTAGACACCTCGACGAAATATCGAACGCTTTACGAACTTTCCAAATGTTGTAACTCTTGTTCGTTAAATGTTTCTAACTTTTCGATTATTTTAACGATTTCTGCAAACGATTGAAAGTACGATGAAAATAAAGAATTTCAATATTTTTAATATTATAACTGTATCCAAAAATGTAAGAAATAGTTGAAATTTCACGTTGATAGTTAGAACGAAATTGAAATAAATTGAAACTTCAAGATATATTATTGAAAGGAAAGGAAATGGAAAAGAAAAGAGAAATGTTGGTGGTTAAGGGGGGGGAAAAAATTCTTCGTCGGTGAAAAGTCTGTAAAACTAATTGCATCGGATGCATCTTGTTCGAGGGTTGTGTAATGGCCTGTGGAGGGAAAAAAACAACAGAGTGCAGGGTAAAAAGGGTTGAAGCAGTACGTATGAGGAGGGTACCCAGAAGAGAACGGATGAGAGTGTCTATATAAGAGAACATGGCAGTCGTTTCTCTTTCTCTCTCTCTCTCTCTCTCTCTCTCTCTCTCTCTCTCTCTCTCTCTCTCTCTCTCTCTCTCTCTCTCTCTCTCTCTTTCTTTCTATAGACGACGGATGGTGGTCCAGACGACGGATGATGAGAGTCTCTTAAAAGTAATTTTTCTATCTCTTGGTAACGCATACACGCGCTTATATCGTATCCGTGTGTGCGAAGACGAGGACTTCCGTGAAATTGCACTTTTCTGAATTCGCTTAAGATCAAAGAAAAGAAATAAGAAAAAAAAAAAAAAAAAAAAAAAAAAAAAAAAAAGAAATAAAAATTACAACGAAACGAAAGGGTTGTAACCAGTTTGGGGAAAATTCTCGCTCGGACGATTTATTCGATCGTTTCCGTATTCTTTGTTCGAATAGCAAATGTAAGTTTCATTTTTTAATACTATTTTCATATTTATCGGTACTGTCAGATATAAATTCTATGCATATGCAATTTCTGTTTCTGTCTCTCTAACGTGAGTCTCAGAGAGAAAGAGAGAGAAATAAAAATAGAGAAACAGAATTATTCTCAAAGAAATGAGAGATATAAGTTCGTAAAATACACAATTTACAAAATGTTTTACTCTCACCGATCGTTCATTAAAATTTACTCCTTCCCCCCTCCTCCATCCCCTTCCCACGCCACACTAAAAAGAAAAAGAACAAGGAAAGCAACGAGAACAATGACAACAAAAAAGTTGTTGTGTATTACACGTGGTAAATCGTATTGTTGGATTTTGAACGATTTATCTCGTTTTTTGAAAGCAGCTTTTGGTAGCGTACTCTCTCGAAGCCAAACGAAGCCCTTCGGGACTTACAGTTTAGATTACAGTTATTTTTTCTTTCTCTTTTTCTCTCTCTTTTTTTTCTTGTTTTTTTTTTTTTTTTTTTTTTTTTTTTTTTTTTTTTTCTTTTTTTTGTTCTGTTTTAGCTCATACGTGGATATTCGATTATAAACATTTGTAAGCGCACTTTACAAAAAGCTTGAAACTATAAGTAATTATTAAAATGTAATAATTGTGAACTGTGCTTAATAATAGTATACAGATTTTAGTTTGTCGATCGATAAACTCTTTAGTTTCGTTCCCACGTAGAAGTCGTTTGTACGTTTTCGAAGAATAAACTCACTGAATAAATCGAATTTCATCGGTCGAATGGTTGAGAAAGGAAAAAGTTGCGAGGGACTTTTTTTTCTCTCTCTCTCTCTCTCTCTCTCTCTCTCTCTTTTCTCTTTCTCTCTTTTCATCTCACTCTCTCGAAATTCAATTCGTCTTCTTCATCCACATGCACGTACGTTCTGATTCGTCACGATTATCCTCGATAGCCTCGGTTTCTGTGGTTTCGACATCGGTGCTGTCGTATTCCAGTTACATTTGCAGTTTTGCCACTGAACAAGTATAACGCGTGATTCCCGATAAATTTCTAGTAAACGTATTAATTACATTTCACGTAATTATACTAGCAAGAGAGAATGAGAATGAGAGAAAGAGAATAACATTTAACAGTTTCGTGGAAAGTTCAGAACTTGTTAAAGTGTCACGTAACGATATGAAGAAATCAATTAGCACGGTTTATCGAACGTGTTTCAATATCGATATTGAATGATTTGATAATGGAAATATGAAAAAAGTCGTACGAACATTCGATCCTATCACGAATTATTCTTAACGTTACAATATTTCAATGTAATATAATATATATTTTCTAATAGGATTAATTTTTAATTTTATAAATAAAAATTTTCTTGATAATTCTTATTCGAAATTGAATTCATGTATTTTGAACATTATATCATCTATACTAACACAATTATTATTACAATTATTACGCACACAATTATATAATACTATTATATAATAATTTGTATTATTTTAAATTATATATTAATATTATCGTGTATTGTTATATATCATATCAAGTTACATTTATAGAGTATAGTATTAATAGAAATAATAATATTATACAACTTGTTGACGTGACATAATTTTGTTGTGAATATGAGAAAAGAAAAATCATTTTATAGGATATATCGTGTTCGACGATTATTAGGAACGTTTCCAAATGAAACATTTACGATGGATCGTGTGAATCGAGAAACGCGAAACCATTTCTCTTTCTCTTTCCATCACGCGATCTCACCCTTCAAAGGACGACATATCACTCTGATATCGAGTCTGTCTAAACGGGCTTGATAATGATACGAAACAGACCACGGATTCGCTTCATTCACGACTAATTGACGACATTACCGTTATTATTTTTAACGTATTTTATATACCTGCGGTTTCGTGATATATATTCTCGTTGCGTGATTATTCCTTCTATATATATATTCACATACATTCGCCATAAATAATCACGACGTTTAAATCATTCGTTAATCCCCTGTTCCAGTATGATTTAATACTGTTGTTTCAAAAAAAAAAAAAAAAAAAGAAAAAAAAAATATATAATAACAATTGCTCTCTAATAAATTAAATAATAATAATTATTATTAATAAGACAATGATTGCGATATTACAAGGTTTTATTTATTAAAAGAAATGACATCATAGAAATTGTGATATTTATATAAAATTATTATTATCACCATTTCAGAACACTTCGTTATCTTTTTTATTTCACTTATTATTATTTATTTTAGTTAATTATATCGTTATACCTTGATATATATTTTTTTTATTAAAAATAAGATAAAAACATATTTTTTTTTTTTTATCAAAAATTGATAAATTTTCCTTTTAATAATTTTTTTATTAAATAAAAATTAAATATTTATTATTGAATTAAAATTCCCTAATAGTTACTTTTTATTTTTATATATTATATTATAATAAATATATATATATATATATATATATATATATATATATATATATATAAAAATTTATTAACATATACAAATAATAATAATTTATTAATAAATATATTCTATAACTTAAATATATACATCAATTAACTATCTATACATTATATTTATGTTATTATTAAATTTTTATCTATAAATATTTCTTTTCTTTTTTTTCTTTTTTTTTTAAATTTAAGAAATATTTTTCATTTAAATAATTCTTCTTACTTTTAAATTTCTCTTAATATTAATTAAATTAGATCATAAAGTAATTAAATGTCTTAAAATCTTAATCTTTAAATAAATATTAACTATTTATCAGTTATAATTTATAAAGTACACTAACCCCAATCACATTCTTAATTATAATAAGATAAATTAAAAAAATTTATTTATATATTATAATATATGACATATCTTAAATTATTTATTTATTATGATAATAATTATTTCTACTTTATTTAAATTCTTAATTAATATTCGATAATGTAATATAATATGTGACATATCTTAAATTATTTATTTATTAGGAGTTATTTCAACGAATGAATCGATCTATTTGATGTGACAAATGTTTTTGGCAAAAATCCTCGAGACGATTATCAAGAAGATTCATACGCATACATTCAATTAACTTAAGCATCTTCTCTCTCTTCCTCTCCGTTACTATTTTTCTTCGTTCATGGAACGAGTATAAAACAAGTATTTCTTTTTTCGTTGGCGGGTCATAACGGCGTTGGACGCACGAATATCGCATCGTTGGACAAATTTTATCTAGTTCCCGACTCCTGCGGAGAAACAGGCGAGAAAAAACTTGTTCGCATAGAGGCAAAACATAATTTTTATATTTTTCCGAGTCCCGTAAGTTCTCGCCTGCATGGATGGTGTTAGTAAGATAGGAAGGAAGGAAGAAAGGAAGGAAGGAAGGAAGGAAACTTTCTAACGAAACGCCATCGTAAATAAGAATTTCATTCCCTTTTTGTTTCTTCTTTTTTTGGTTCTTTTTTTTTCTTTTTTCTTTTTTTTCTTTTTTTTTTTTTTTTTTTTTTTTTTTTTAATAACGTCTCGTATGGCGAAAAGATCTCGTGGTATTTTGTTCTTTTCGTTCTCCTCGAGCGTATATTTTAACGTAATTATATTCCAACAAATATTCATAAAGTTAATATTATACACATTTATAAAATATTTATGTCGTTTCTTCAATTAATCAAAAGCGTTTTTTTTCTTTCTTTTTCTTTTTTTTTTTTTTAAAAGCTTTATTATTCTAATGTTCGCCCTTTACATAAGAATAAGCGAGCCGTAGCCTGGGATTTGTTTTGTTTTGATTTTTAGGTCAACGTTGGATCATTCCAAAGTACGTTGGATCCCTCTTAAGAAATATGAATCATTGTCAAAGTCAGTTCAAGTGTAGACATCGTACAGTTCGGTTCACTGTTCTTCATTATCTCTCGTACATTTTTCTATATTTTTAAGAAAGTCATTTTTATTCATGATTTATTCATTCATATAATATTTTATTTCCTTCCAAATTATTGATATACGTATACCTATATACCTATATATCTATATATATGATACGTATATGTATATATACGTATACATACATATATATATATATATATACATGTATTTACGTTGAAATCTATATTTAGAGAATTACAAAGCATGCTACAGTCCGTAATCACCATGACAAAATACAACTGGCAAACTCGGATGTGCTTCGTACACAAATGCAAAGCTCCGCTCTCCTCTTCTAGGAAAAGGGGTAAAGACCGATAAATAATCCAGGACAGGTATTTGTATTCCCGCAAATCGTAGTACATAGTCGACGTTTCTCTCGTTGGTAGGAAAAGGAAAGCAAGAAGTCGAGGAACCGTAGAGACGCGTACGCTGTTTATTGTAGCGCGAGTTGCACGACGACGAAACATTCTGCGAGAATAGCTCGACGAGAGACGACGAATCTATTTCTCTATTTCTCTTTATCCACTTTTATTTTCTTCTATTCCGCTTGGTTTCCTTCGTTATTTGTATACAAGCTTGAAATCTTTTCGATATTCGCAAATATGAATTCTTTTTTATAGAAAAAGAAAAAAAAGAAAAAAAGAAAAAAAAAAAAAAAGAGAGAAAATTGAAGTTAAAAAATCAATTTTAATATCCGCGATATTTTTTCCACGTATGCAACATCGTTAGAGAGAAATACATTTTTTTTAATAAAAAGAGAAAGAGAGCAAAAAGTATAGAAACGTAGGGCCGTTAAATGGTGATTCTATTAGATCAATCAAGCCCTTGAATAGATTCGTTTACGACAGTGATACCGTTTCTATCGGCAAGTTTTACGTGGAAGAGATCAGTAAAAAAACAAAAAAAAAAAAAAAAAAAAAAAAAAAAAGAAAAAAAATAAATAAAGAGAGAGAAGAAAAAGTAAAGAGAAAAAAACGAACGAGCTGATGTTGCTGAATACGATGTTTTTTTCCACGTAAATTCTCGATTGGCGGATAACCTTTAATCCACGATTCAAATTTTTTCCTCTCTCCCTCTCCCTCTCTCTCTCTCTCTCTCTCTCTCTCTCTCTCTCTCTCTGTCTCTCTCTCTTTTTCTAATATATATATTGCCATTGGAAATAGATCAAGCGTAAAGATCTAATCCGAGCAATAATGAGAATCAAAGTTTGATCCTCATCCTTGAGAAATATATGGGCAGACTTTGGTTGGATGTTATTGTTCGCGAAACTTTGAATGAAAGGCCTCTTCTTTCGAGTAAAACTCTTAACATACTTCCAAAACTTCTACTATAATAATTAATAAATGTTTTAAGAAAATTTGGTTGAAAACGTTTTCGATAAATCGTTTCGATCGATTCCCCTCCGCCCCCCCCCCCTCCCCCAATCCCCATCCCCACCTCCAATTCAAGCTATCAAAATAAAAGGAAGATATTGGTACTTTCTATTATATCGAGAAGAAATCGCTAGCGAGTCTGTTCTCTTGCTTTCCATAATTGGTATATCTTGGCAGGATTTCAAGTGAAATCTTTGAGAGAATGCAATCGTAGGCGATAGTGTAAGAGTACCTGTAAGTACCATTCTACTCGTGTAAGGATTGGTAGGATCTCAATTCTAGGCTGGAAATATCAGTCTATTAACACGCCTCTGTAGTCAAATCGTTCCAGCAATGATTCGTGTATTGGATTTTTATTCAATTATGTTTTTTTTTTTTTTTTTTTTTTTCTTTTTTTCAGTTTTAAATGATACTCTATCAAATGTTATTATAGATATGCTATAAGGTATACTATAAAAATATATTTAATTCTTTCGCCTCGTTAACGATACCTCTATAGCAGAAGAAAAAGAAGAAGAAGAAGGAAGAGATGGGAATAGGAAATGCGTTTGTTAAAAAAAAAAAAAAAAAAAAAAAAAAAAAAAAAAAAAACAAGGAAAAAGAAAAAAAGATAAAAGAGATGAAAGATCAAAAAATATGTTCAGCATTTCGTTCCATGCAAGCGAACAATGACTGTACCTAGGCATCGTTGAAATCCTTGTTAGGAGCGCGATGATGCCTCATCGACGAAGATCTAGCAGCATGGAACAATGCGGAAAAAGAATGCCGAGAGAAATGGAGGGAAAAGAGCTAGGAGGAGGGATAGAGCGACATAAAACCCGCGTGGTACGCGCCTCTTCGCTAGGTACATACATATATAAGCATAGAAGATAGAAGAGATGATAGAAGGGGGTGAGAGAGAAAGAGAGAGAGAGAGAGAGAGAGAGAGAGAGAGAGAGAAAGGGGAAGATGGGGAATGGAATAGTAGGTAGAGAAGGAGAAGAGGAAGGGATCGACACACTCCTCCGGGACTTGTTTTCGCTTATATGTTACAGCCATGCACCGATGAGTCGAGAAACAGAACCTCGTATTCATCCTCGTAAATGCGAGGGAAATACTCGAATACATGAAGATAGGAAGGGACGAAGCGAACGTAATAACGACGTCGTCCGTGGATAATTCGATGAATCGATCGGAATTATACGAATCTCAAACTTTTCTAATCGATTCGTTTAAAGTTTGCCCGTTTGCATTTTTTTTTTTTTTTTTTTTTTTTTATCTCACTAAACGAAATAGTTATATACAGGATGAGTTAATAACTTTGATCGTCATGAATATTTTCATTCTTTTTAGATCTACTTTACATTTTTTTCTTTTCGCATTTATTTTGCGCTTACTCTGCATATTTGTTTCGAGTCTCCTACAACTTTTAGTTTCAAAGATATTCTCGTATAAAGAGATGAGATTATTAACAACGTTGGAAAAAATTATTTCGATAAAAAAAAAAAAAAATGTAATTTGTTTACCAATTATTTATTAATTTATATAATTTTATAAATCAGTAGCAATCTGTATTGTTTTGTAACAAAATAAGGTGAATTTAGTTCGTAAGAAATTGTTTATAATAAATTGTTAATTAATTATTAACAATACTCTTAAAAAATAAAAAAAAATTGTGCCATTAAAAATGGTGTTTGAATCAAGTCTGTACGACTTTTAGTTCGAAAGATATTGTCTTGGAAAGATTTTCATTCATAATTCGTATACAGCTGTTCGTAGTATAGTAGTAGTATGAGTGCGTAAATTCTTGGAATTTACATAGGTCAGTGTGTTGCCAAGTAAATTTGAATGAAATTATGTAGGTCAGTGGGCCAACGTAATTATTTCCCATTATAATGGGAATATCTCAGGAACGAATAGTCGTAGAGACTTGAAAAAAATATCATATTAAAGAGGATCATTTTCTCTATTTGTTAAACATATTGTTAATAATTAATTAACAATTTGTTATAAACAATTTGTTATAAACAATTTCTTGCGAAATAAATTCATCTTATTTTCGCTAAAAAAGGATTCAGATTGCGAATGATTTATAAAATTACATAAATTAATGAAAAATTAATAAACAAATCAATTTTTTTATATTGTTTTTTACATCGTTAATAACCACATTTTCCTTTTATATGGGAATATCTCTGGAACTAGAAGTCGTACAGACTTGAATCAAATACCATTTTACAGGGTATAATTTCCTCCATTTCCTCAATGTATTATTAATAATTAATTAACCATTTTTTATAAACAATTTTTTCGTGACTAAATTCATGTTATTTTACTAAAAAATAATACAGATTGTAACTGACTTATAAAGTTACATAAATCAATAAATAATTAATAAACAAATTAATTTTTTCTGTAAGAAATAATTTTTTTTCTATATTATCCATTGATAGTCACGTCTTTCATTTACATAAGAATATTTACGAAACTGGGAGTCGTAGAGTCTTGAAACAAACACGCGAAGTAAGCGCAGGATAAGCGCAGAATAATGGTGAAAGGTAAGCGCAGAATAATGGTGTAAGGTAAGCGGAGTATAATAGTATAATATATCTCTAAAGAGGACAAAGATATTCAAAGTGATTCGAAATTATTGCTCCACCCTGTATACAGGAGAGAATGAGAGAAAGAGAGGGAAAAATACGAATTTTCCGAACGTAGATATTTGAAATTCCAGCCTCGTTCTCTCGGCAAATTGATTATTATACGCATCATCGAATTCTCTCGACATCGTCTTTCATTCCATAATAATTATTTTTTATTTAATATTAATTTTCATTTTAATTCTGACAAGCACCCAATTCTCTCTCTCTCCCCCCGCTTCTCTCTCTCTCCTTTACTTCTATTTTTATCACGTTATTTTCTATATCATTATGAGAGAATATATTTATGACTACAATTGGAGTCGTTTGATATGAGAGTTATGGTGGTAGCTTGACCGCGTTACGTGTATGTTACGGGTTTGAGATTGCGATATGATTTTCGCTCTAGCAACGTAGAGCTAGTAGAATAGACTGAAATATCTCAACCGGGAATACGGGCACTCCTCTCTCCTTCTCCCCTTCTCTCTCTCCTTCTCTCTCTCTCTCCTTCTCTCTCTCCTTCTCTCTCTCTCTCCTTCTCTCTCTCTCTCTCTGTATGTTTACATGTATATATTATGTATTACATATATGTAAATACGACGCTCTTATTTACCCCCATGCTAGTATTACATACATTGTATCTTGATTTCAGTCTGGTTCGCATGAATGGCTTGTATCGAACATAATGTTATGCTAATAACGTTGATCCTTCTACAAATCATCTGTATTAATCTGACATCATTTTCCTACCTGGTCAAAATCAATAACGGCTATCCAGTAATTATCGATTGTCAAAAATGTAAGTTTAGTTTTTGCAAAATACTGCAACGTGAATCAGTGTTTAAGATGAAAAGGAAAAAAATAAAAAAAAAAGAGAAATAAGAAGAAGAAGAAGAAGAAGAGGAGAAGAAGAAAGACCTTTTAAAGGCTCAAAGTCGGTCATAATTCATTCTACCTTCACATTTTAATGAGCAACGCGACTTTTCAAAAGGGAAGGAAACGTAGTAGTTGGCGTAAAAGTTTGACGATGCCGATGATTATTCAAATAAAAGGGCGATTAAGTACGAGAAAAGGAAGGTGTTCGCAAAGTATCGATTCCGTTGTAGAAAAATCTATTATTTTATTTTTTTAACATTATTTTCGATGTAATCGTATAGAGAAATCTCGAACATCTCGAAGAAGCAACATTCGAGAATAATTTCCGTTTGGGACAAAAAGCAAAGAACGTCCTTGAGAGTTTTCTGCGAAAGAAAATGTTTCTTTCTCTTTTTCCCTCGTTTCACGTGAACTTCCGGTAAAAGTCTTGTCCGATAGAGGAACTTCCGTTTCTTCTCTCTGGCCATTTTCTTCAGCTATTCTACTTCCGAATCGACGTTTGAAGCTGGTGTCGATTTTAGTTTCCGTGTACAAATATAGCTTATCTTTAGAGAAAAGAGGAGTTTTTCATTGAGAAATACTTTTTTATACTTCTCTCTCTCACACACACACACTCTCTCTCTCTCTCTCACACTCTCTCTCACACTCTCTCTCTCTCTCTCTCTCTCTTACACACATACTCTCTCTCTCACACTTTCTCTCTCTCTCACACTTTCTCTCTCTCTCTCTCTCTCTCTCTCTCTCTCTCTCTCTCTCTCTCTCTCTCTCTCTCTCTCTCTCTTTCCCTTTCATGCGAGTGCAAGCTTTTAAAGAGCTTTAGTAGGAACAAGCTCAGAGGCAACGAACGTTCCGGTTCACCTAAATCTTTGCTCTGTCGAGCACTCTCTCTCTCTCTCTCTCTCTCTCTCTCTCTCTCTCTCTCTCTCTCTCTCTCTCTCTCTCTCTCTCTCTCTCTCCCTCTCTTTTGCTTATCGAGTAGATAGAAGGATGAAAAGGGTTCCTATCAAACACATTGGATTTTGGTTAGATTTAATTATCCTTTGAATATACCTACAGAATGAACCGAAAGTTCCTAAGTGATTTTAAAAATCAATTAATCTTTTATGAGACATTTTTTGGTCTAATTTCCTTTTGTTTCAAATTATTAAACAACAAGGAATTTTTTTTTCTATGGTCCATTATCTGTATAAGAATGGACAAAATTTTATGAAAAAAATTTGTAGAATTATTTATGTTTATTTCAATGTGGATAAACAGTTTCGATAAATTTTTGGTTTTATCGATTCCGCTTGAAAGGAAAAGAATTCATTTTTAGATATAAAAATAATAGACGGATGAAGAGAAAAGAAAAGACCGAGAAGGAAAAAGCAATGAATTTTTCGATTCGTCTCCTCTACGGCGTAGTCTTGTCTGTTAAGAAAAAGGCAAAGAGCAGATCTCTTGCATTACTTGCGTACAGAGATATATATATATAATACTTATTCGTCTTGCATACTTCGTTTCATATTTTTCAAGAAAAATTCTCTCTCTCTCTCTCTCTCTCTCTCTCTCTTTTTTTAACTCATGGAAAGAATACAAGATGTACTCAAATGGTAGACGTAGACGAAACGAAAATCGATCATTGTGAAAAGAGACGTATTGCATTTATGAGATTCTTTTTACGGAATGAAATTTTCTATTCGAATCGATGCTTATCTGTCAAAAGGAAGGAAAGGAGGAAATGTTGAAGCAAAAAAGAATGAGAGAAAAAGTAAGGATACATTCGTAAGATCGAAGAACGAAGAGAGGAAGAAATGTTACTTGTGTCCATTGAATTATCGACCTCTACCACTTCCTTTCGTTTTTATTCGTGAAATCTCCGGCTAAGAATTCTCAACGAAAGCTATTACACGTTAGTGGCTTTTAAATCCGAAGACACGTAGGTGAAAGCGATCGGGGAGTTAGGAAAAGACTACCAACTCCTTCCTAGATTGGCTTCGGATAGTTTCCATGAGAGAGAGAGAGAGAGAGAGAGAGAGAGAGAGGGAAAGATGAGAGAGAAAGAGAAAGAAACTTCGTTCAGAACTTTATTTAATTCTCTTTCGATTTAAAGCAGAAAAAGAGAGAGAGAGAGAGAACAATTGAAACTGGTAGATACGATGTCGAGGCACGCTCTCACTTTCTCAAACGACATTTAATCACCGTTTCAAAGCAGACGATCGGTACAGATAAGGTCGAGTGCTTTCTTGTTCGTGACACATTTCAAGAGAACTTGCAATACATATTTCAACTCCTAATACATGTCTGACAGGCTTAATCCGGAACAATAGTTTCCTGTCGTCTTAACAAGCTTTATCCTATTTCACAAACTTGACTTGGTATGTATTTCGAGAAACAAAAGTTATATCATAACCGGAAGAAATCAGATTTATCCTTTCAGAGATAAGCCGATAACGTGGATATAACCACAGGGCATTCACGTATTTTATATATGTATAAACGAATGAAATATATATATATATATATATATATATATATATATATATATATATTTCATTCGTTTTTCGACTCGAAGACTTACGTCGATCAAATTGATCGAAATCCACGAGGAAAATTGGTATTTACGTCCACGAAGCGAGGACGAGGACGAGGACGAGGACGAGGACGATGATGCATCATCATCGACGACGATTGATATTCCTAGACAGCTAATTTGCACGCTCTTCTATCAGCATCCCAATGTACATTACTTTGTTCCGTGTCTATAGATATATCCCTAGAATATATTCCTATGTCGTGTACATACAAAGTAGGTATAAAACCTATACCTAACATGCATGCACACATACATCTATATATACATATACATATACATATATATATATATATATATATATATATATTTATTCGATGTTCGTTCGAATTATGCTCACGTTCGATCGCTCCACAGAGTATATCGGGTAGGCCCCTCCCCTCCCCCCTACTACTACTACTTGTTCACGGTCTCTCTCTCTCAAGTGCTTCCGTAATATTGGCGACGTGTGTGCGTCACGAGTGCCGCAGTTTAAACACGTATGAATGGCGAGACGAAGTACGAGACAAGTTTGCACGCTACTCGTCCATTTCGATCGAAAACTCGAACGTACTCGTCTTGAACGTCGACTTCCTCTTTTTCTTTTTCCTTTTCTTTCTTCTTTTTTTTTCTTTTCTTTTTTCTTTTCTTTTTTTTTTTCTTTTTTTTTCTTCTTCTTTGTTGAAAGTACTTCTTCGTACGGCCCTATGGAAAAATCGACTCACTCGACTCGCTTACGTGCTTATTCCCGATCGGCTTTTTTCTTTCTTCTTTCTTCTTTATTTTTTCTTTTTTTCTTTTCTTTTTTTTTTTTTTTTTTGCGAAGAGCAATGTACTTACAATTCTCACCCAAGAGAAATCTTCTTTTTAATTCGACGTTACTATTCTAACAATTTTCTTTCTTTCTTTCTTTCTTTCCTTCTTTCTTCTTTTTTTCTTTCTTCCTTGTATTTACCATAAGAAAAACGGGAATCTCGTATTTTTACTCATTAACCTTCCACAAGTTTCATTAGTTTCATTAGTCTCATTAGCTTCATTTGTATGTTAAGCGTCGAGAAGTAGCCGCACCTGTGGATCGGACCACTGGGAGAACAGAGAGTGGCAACGAACGGGTTGGGTAAGATAATTCGTAAAAGTCACTAGCAGAGAATATTTCTTTCTCTTTTCTCTATATTTTGGACATTTCTTGAATGTTTTTCTTTTTCTTCTTTTTTTTTTTTTCTATTTCTTTTTTTCTTTTCTCCTTTCTTCGTTTCCTTTTTAATACGAGTCGATAGAATGAGAAAACGAATAAAGCCATGGTAAAGTGACTTTTGTCAAAGCACCGAGTGAACGTCGTGGATTCGTTTTGGAAATAAAGAAAACGCAGTTATATATTTCCTAACCGTTTATTTCTTTCAAACTTAATACTCTGGTATTAGGGAGAAACCGCGATACCTCTGTTTATGACTGCAGGAGGAGCTAACGGCGAGGAGCTAACGGGGGAGGGAGGAGGAGAAAGGGAAAGAGAGAAAGGATTTTACCTCTGGAAAATGCAAGGATTAAATGGCACACAGTGGAGATCATTTATAGTTAAACGTTTATCCATGCGTACGAGGAAACATTATTGTCTACGATCCTATTTAATTGCGATTTAGTTGTATAAATAATTATGCCAAGTAATTACCGAAATGGTCCAAGTAATTAAGTAAACAATTTCGATGTTCCTAATATTTTTTTTCTTTCTTTTTTCTTTTTTTCTTTTTTCTTTTTTTTTTTTTCTTTTTTTTTTTTAACGAGGAAACGATCTTAATAATTTTCCAACGCGATAAGAAAATACGAAAGGTGGACAAGATTAATTCGAGCATTGTCTAACGAGCTGTCCCACCAAGTATGTTTTATCTTTGGTCATAATGCATTTTTGGTCGAATTAATCATCGTTAACGTTACTTCCGATGCTAGGAAACAAGTTCGTATTTTATGAGCGGGGGGAGGAAGAAAAAAAACCACGACCGCATGGTGGTGGCGCATGGCTGTGGGGTAACTTGAGGGGTAAAGTTTTGTGCCTGGGCTTACGAATAATTAACAATGACCCTCGTAAATTACAATGAAAAGTTTGTAGTACGCGACGAGTGGGAATACGAGGTCGAGAGAAAGCGGAGACTTTCGAAAAATTTAACGAACACGTAGCTCGAACTCTTGGTTATCAATGAACGTCGATGTGAGAACTCTCTCTCTCTCTCTCTCTTTCTCTGTCTTTCTCTCTCTTTCTCTCTCTTTCTCTCATGTTCTCGCTTGTGCTCCGATTGTCATTGAGATCCGGGGATCGCGGCAATTAGACGAGAATCGTCGGCCTGGAGCACGGTGCCGTGTTGGAAATTAATCCTTCGGGATAATAACGTGCCTCTACCATTTGTGCCCGTCCATAGCCGCAGAGCGATAACTTCGACTCGGTGTCCTCGTCCTAGTCCTCGTTTTCTTCACCTTCTCTTCTCTCTTCTCTCTCTCTCTCTCTCTCTTTCTCTCTCTTATCATTCTCGTAGAGAATTTAGATCTTAAAAGAATATATATTACGCGTTAACTCCATCGTCAGGAGAGATATCTTGGTAAGTTTAATCGAGGCATACGCGTCGTCTCTCTCTTTCTCTCTTTCTATCTTTTTCTTTTTCTCTCCGTTATCTACGAAAACTCGCTACTAACCTCTTTAATATTCATGCCAATTTTAGCGCTTAACCTTTTGATTATCCGGAAATTTGCGCAAAAAATAAGCCGAGTTTCACCCACGAAACATTCCTTCTCACTTTGTTCCCTCTTCTCTCTCTCTCTCTCTCTCTCTCTCTCTCTCTCTCTCTCTCTCTCTCTCTCTCTCTCTCTCTCTTTCTTTTGCTCGACAATAGTGAACGAGCTTAACGCATCGTTTGTCCTTTTAACTTTATGGTTTTTATTTTATTTCTTTCTTCTTTCATCTTTCTTGATAAAAAGCTGAAACAGATGGTTCATTAGTCGGTTTTTCGTTCATTCATTCGTATAAATCCGTTCCTTACGGAAATAAATCGAGCGATATATCGAGTTTCGAGTTTTCATGTTCTTTAACGTTTACCACTACCCTGTTCGCGTTCTTTACTAAAGAGTTGGGGAGATTGGTGAAAAGTTCCTATGGAATATTTCTAAAGCTGACTTTCGATCGTTTGATCGAAAAGTTCTAAAAGGATTTCCCCAAGATTTTCTACCTCCGAAAAGGATAGAGAACGAACGAGCGGTCAAGAGTATTCCTCGCATAAGAGATCGAACGGAACTGGTAGCAACCTCAGAGGATTACCATTTTCACAGGATAGAGAAGCATTAGTCTAATCGAGTAGGAAGACAATCGGATGGACGTTGTTGTTAGTAGGACTATTCTAGAACGTTCACTGAATAAGGCAAGACGCATAAAGTGCTCGTGAGCATATCTGACCGAGCTAGCTTTCTCTAGCCACTGTAATACGTCGTGCCGTTGCATCTGCGATTTATGCGAACGTATTCTCGAATCCTCCCTTGCATTTCCGCTTGTCCGTGGGACGGAAAGAGAACGTGGAGAGACGAGAGGGGATAGTAGGAAAGACCGTCGTCACGCTTACCACGTCCACGAGAATTTCTGCAACCCCATCAGCATATGCGTTACACCAGCGAACGTAAACGTTCCAATTTACATACCAGTCTGACGCTAGCCGACGTTTTAGTTTTGATGTTAAATAACCCTAATTACAGTTTTCCTTATCGTCATTTTTTTCGTCTGATTTTTTTTCTCTCTCTTTCTCTCTCTCTTTTAATAAAAATGAGCTGTTAAGAAAATATATATATATATATATATATATATATTAAAAATCATCCATCTTTTGGAAACCTCTTTCAAAAGCGATGAAATTTTTTGACGTCGAGCCAACTCAGCCACCTTGCCGTGGCGAACAAAAATTATTCGCACTCAGCTATATTCCGGCTTAACAAGAGTCGTCTTCTATTCGTCTGAGAGAGAGAAAGAGAGAGAAAGTCGGTCAGGCACATGAGGGCGGAATATCGATCTCGATCGATTAGCCTTTGCCATCAACTTTTGCGAATTTCTAGAGTTTCGTATCTCTCTCTTTCTCTCTCTTTCTCTGTGTGTCTCCTGCTGTCTCATTGATCGATATACATATGCATTCAATGTGCAGCTTCGTTAAAGCATTAAGAGCGCGATACGATGAATTTTTGAATTAATCGTGAATTATTCGAACTCGAGGAGGATCGTATCTATGGCTGGATGATTTTGGCCACATCGATACGAATTAAACAGAGAGAGAGAAAGAGAAAGAGAGAGAGAGAGAGAGAGAGAGAGAGAGAGAGAGAGAAACTTGGAGCACCGCATTCGAGTCGAGGCATATCGAATTCAACTACTTTCCCGCGAATTTCTCTGAAGTACCGAAAGCCCAGGACCAATTCAGGATTTCCGTATAACCCTGAGTATCTGAATCGAACGGTAGCGTAACTTTGGTTTCCCCGGTATACAACGGATTTACCTTCCTATCAGGATATACGAGGATATATTTTTATTTTTATTTTTATTTATTTATTTATTTATTTTGCTTTTTTTTTTGTTTTTTTTTTTTTTTTTTTTTTTTTTTTTTTTTTTTTTTTTTTTTTTTTTTTTTTTTTTAATGAAATTTTTAACACGTTAAGCGGTATCGTCCAAACGACTAAAAAATAATCTTTATCGAGACAAAGCAACCGAGTTTCCTTTTTACCTCGAAAAATATCCGATAGATACCTAGTTCCTTTTTTCTTTTTCTTTTCTCCCTTTTTTTTTTCTTTCCACTTGCAACCGACTTAACACGACGCGTCGCACGGTTTACATGAAAATTTTCCAATTTCCTATCTAAAACGCGCGGCTTTACCCAACCACGACGACGATATCGATGCACCGATATTAAGACTCTCGAGCTACGCGATACGCTTTCGAAATCTGAAAAATTATATTACGGTGCATCTCCTTAGGGATTTTACGCAACACGCTTTGCTTTTACCGGATTTCTCTCTGTGTGCTCGATTCTTCGTTCCTCGTGGTTTTGTAAATAAATTACATTGTTCGAGAGAGGAATCTCATGTGACACAACCAATTGCATTTTCGAGGTTTCATGATGCAGAACAGAGATTCATTCAATATCCACTACATACCATTGTCGAGAGATAATTGCATAAAAAATTCTAAAGTAGTTTCGGCCTCCAATATTGGTCCACATTTATAATGTAATGAAAAATGTAAATGAAGAGTGAAAATGTAAATGAAAAAAAGATTGACTCGTCTTGACAAATTTTATACAGGACGAGTGAAAAATTCTTATGCCATGAGTTTTACGATTTAGAGATAAACTTAATTCGGAAAGTCTCGAAAAAAAAAAGAATAATTGATCTTTTTGAAAATCACCGATAGAAACTTTTGATTCAGCTTGTATTTTGTTAGATGATTCAATCGAATTGAACGGATATCTCGTACAAACATGGATCACTTTTTGTTAGATGCCTGTCCATATCCTGAATAGGAATGTTCACGATCGATATTTAATATGAAAGTTTGAATCACGTGCGCGAACGTCCAGAGATTACTTGGGCTTCTTGGAAGTCTCGACAAGCGCCTCAACGTAAACAACAAGAAACGGCCGGGGGCATTGGAGGTAACTCAAGGATATAGGCTAAGAGAGAGAAGAGCTTTCATTCCAGCGTTGTACTCGGACGCGTTAACATGGTGGATATTTTGGAAACTCCTCTCAACTACTATACTCATACACACACACACACACACACATATATATATATTTTTCCCTTTCGTACTTTCTTTCTTTTTCTCTTTCCGACTTTTTATATCTACGATACGATCGCAGATCGCTTTTCGAAAGAGAATTTTGTTTCTTATCCTTTTACAACTATCGATTGCCATTTTCGAGAACGACGATATATCGTAAAATAGTTCACAAAGGAACCGACAAAAGATTTCAACGTGAACTCACATCGATGCACGAACACTTGAATTACCGACTACCAACCACGTACGTACGTCGGAACAAGAAAGAGGGAGAGAGAGAGAGATAAAGACAGAGAATAGAAAGAGAAGGTGACAAAGGACAAGCCCTCGGCCCTCATAATTCAATCTCCGTATTGTTCCAGGTCGATTGTCACTCCCTCGACAGATGTCGTCCTTCAGTATTAAAGCCCAGTACCCGGACAATGGAAGTCGATTTGCTATAAGACCAGTTTACCAAAGTCAGGGTAAACGATTCTGTGATGAAACTACGAAAAATTTTCTACTCGCAATAATTAACTCTTGTGAAAATTTTTTATGGATTAAATTCAACAGGCGATAATCGGTCAGGTCAATAAACGAAAGTAAGTATATAAGATAACTAGAATATTCAGCGTATGCAAATCTTTACTTTATCGAGTTTTACTCGTATCGAATCGTCCTATATTATATTATATTATATTATATTATATTAACATAATCAAGAAGGTTCGTGGAATATTCTTTAAAACAAAAATTATAAACCAGTGGAAACATTGCGCTTGTGTTAAAAATGTAAATTTTTTTATACGATATAGTAATCGTTTGTTCGTATTTATATATATTTATCAACTTGTCACATCACGTGACTAATCGTAATCCATACTAATATATCAGTTTTCTTTTTTCTAATCTTACTAATCGATTTAGATATAAATATAACATATCTCTTTTTATATTGCGAATGTTGATCCCTATCATCAAAATCTTTTTTAACGATTCACAGCTCGTCGAAGTTTACCTTTCGAAAATCTCTTTTCTCGCTCTCTCGTTTTCCATCGTCGACGATAAACGACGTTGTAACGAATTAACGATCTCCTCTCTCTCTCTCTCTCTCTCTCTCTCTCTCTCTCTCTCTCTCTCTCTCTCTCCCTGTAACGCATGTATATAGTTACTCGCTGTGTAAACGACCATGTATGTGAGCAAATTAACGAACGTTAAATCTCCGAGTCTAGAGCTATGAAGAGTACAACGATGTAAAATGTACGAGTAGTTTGTTCAACGTTCAAAATGGATCATAAAATGAATGAACAAAACGAAGGCCAAGTTACTTATCATAAATTTTTAAGTTATTATCACGTGTAAAAAAAGAGAGAAAGAAAGAGAGAGAGAGAGAGAGAGTGAAAGAGGAAGAGAGGATAAACGTGAGGATCGTTCGATAAAAATCGATATTTACGATCTATCCTAGTCGTTAAAACACGAAAAAGGGGACACGTTGCGTCGATTCACGAGCCGAGCAAGTATATAAGATGAAAGAGGTGGAGTCAAGATCGTTTTGTCGCGTTAAGTAGATCGTATCGTTATCTTCAGGAAATAAAAATAAAAATAAAAATAAAAAAAAATAAAAAAAATAAGAATTGGAAGCAAAATTTTATGAGGTCTCGAGACTACAATTTTTCTATGAAACGTCGTACGAACTTTTATCACAGCTTTTTATTTTTAATATTTTAATACGACGAACGTGATGATAATGATGATTTTTTTTTTCTTCTTTTTTTTTTTTTTTTTTTTTTTTCTAAGTAAAATACCTTCTTAAAAATAAATATTAGATGGGTTAAGTACGTGTATTTTAGTAGAGTCAACACCGAGAGAAAAAGCTTGTTCGTTCGTTCATTCGTTCTTCTCTCTTTCTTTATCACAAAATCGATAGAGCTTTTAAAAGAATACACACATTTTCTCTTCTACTCATCGCAGTATTCGAATTTATTCTCTTAGATATCGACGAACTAGGTTCCTTCTTTTTCCTCATTCTTTTCTATTGCTCGATTCCATTCTATCTAGTGAGGGCAAAGATTCGTTGAACGAAAAAAAAAAAAAAAAAAAATAAAAGAAGAGGACGAAGAAGAAAGGGGGAAAAAATGGAAAAAGGAAGGAAAGGTCGTGTGGGTAAGGCAAAGCACGCGGTAAAAGCTCGTTCACGGAATCGTGACGCAACGCATAAAAAAAAGAAATAAAAGAGAAAGAAATGAAAGAACGAAGGGAGAGAAAAGGGAAAGGTACGGTATGTGGGTGCTGCGGTTGCGGGGATGTAAAGGACGATGTAACTAAAACGAAAGTCGTTAAATTCTATCATTAGTGATAATAATGACTGACCATTATTCGAATTTATTCGAGAAAATTTGCAGACAAATTTTTTAATCTTATTCTATAGTATCGTAATTCCTTTTTCCTCTTCTTTCTTTTTTTTATAAAAAAAAAAAGTTAAATTAATTTAAAAAATTGATACCTTACAAATGTAATAGAAAAAGAGAAAGAGAAAGAGAGAGAGAGAGAGAGAGAGCGAGAGATAAAGAGATTTAAAAAGTATCGTTCGGAGAAGATCTCGATACCATTAAAATTATTACATCTTCGTGCTATCGAGGTACAAGTAGCAGAGTGCAAGGAAATCTTACCGAGAGAAAATATATGTGTATATATATATATATATTTGTATATATACTGAATATATACGTATATCCAAGAGTTTTCTCAAGAGTATTCCATGAATTAAAATAGATATCTACATCCTCTTACACTATATCTCGATGATTGAAACGTAGAGCCTCGTCTTCGTTGGCTCGAATTTTCACCAAAAATCTTGTTGCCTTATCGTATGTATTAAATTGATTTTTATTCTAAAAGAAAAAAAAAAAATACTCGACATTTTTCTTTTCTTTTCTTTTTTTTTTTTTTTTTTCTTTTTGCTTATTCTAATATATTTTGAGAAGGAAGGAAAACGTTGAAAAGAAGTAGGTAAATTTTTCGATTCGAAATGTAAAACTTCTCTAACAATTCTAGATAGATCGATATCGTGTAAATGCGTTTACATGCATTTCGTCTTTCGATTACGTTGAAAGCTGCCAATATCGTGCTAATTCGATAATCGCAAGCGATTTTCGGTAACACCTGCATGTATATATGGCACGCTTTCGTCGATCGTTTTACGACAGCCAATGAAGAACATCCCTTCTCGCGTAACCGACACCATAGCTTAACCACAAGTTACAAGCATCCGATCGTAGTCGGCAACTACTATGAGAGATAGAAAGAGAAAGAGAGAGAGAGAGAGGAAGAGAACTCTCTACGTCTAGAGCTCTATCTACGTCTTGTTCTCTTAACGAAGAACACGAAGGGACGGAAACTCCAACGACGAACAACACCTTTGAAGCTAGGAAATCGATATACATTTCCGTTTTCTCACTTCAAATCACCCCCTTTCTTGCTAACAGATATATGTACCTCTAACTAGCATGATATTTTACGATTTAACGTACATACATTCGATTAGAATCTCTTTTCAGAGCTATTAATACATTGTTAACCAATTATTATATACAAAAAGTATAATTACGTTTTATCGGCAGTGTTCATAATTCAATTAAAATCGTTATTAAAATATTAAAATTTAGGAAAATAGGTAATATCAAAATTAAGCGCAGATACTATCCCATTTAATAAAAAATACTATAATAACGAGTTGCACGATTTTATATGTAGGTACTTTAATAATTACGTAAAATTGCATACTCGCGATCGGTCTCTCGACGATATATTAATATTAATTTAAAATCGTTGAAGTTGTTTCTAAAATGTTTTCGATCTGAACGAAAAGAGGAACGTTGAATTTAGAATGAAAAAAATTTTAGAAAAAAGATTATTGGATGAGTTTCATCTAAGGATGATATTTTATTTATCAAATTACAGTTGGTAATCGTGGTTAATAGAAATTGTGATATTCTCGTATGGTAATTCACGTTTTTCTCTTATTTTTCGAATTTGTTCTTCATAAGCGCACACTTTTTTTTTTTCTTCTCGCTCCTGTTGTGATAAGTGCCGTAGAGAATTTTCACGCGTGGAGAAGAGAGGAAAAGACGAGAAACGTAGAAGGACGGGAAACGACCCTTAGGCTAATAACACGAGCAAGGTAAATGCTCACGTAAACGATTTCAAACGAATTCCATAGAAAAACATAATGAGTCGAGTCTTCTTAAGGGTTGCTGAAGATCCTCGATGCCCATCGTTCGGGATTCTTTCCTTTTTTGGGCCTATTTCGCTCTCTACTCAATGAGATAGAAAGAGAAAGACAGAAAATCATCGATATAACTCGTAAATCAATTTGCAAGGAAAGAAAAGAAAAGTAAAAAAAAAAAAAAAGAAGAAGAAAATTCTTAAAAAAAAACGTCTATAACGTTTTTCATCGAAAAGAAAAAGTTTTCCAATAAATCGCCGATCTCTTGAAGATATGATTTTACCGATGAAAAGAGAAATGGGAAGATAGTGATCGATAGATCGTTATCAACGTTGAGATCTTGTCACATACTACACACACACACACACACACACACGCACACACACGGGGAGACACTTTCAAGTATCTCGGTGCTCCCCATAAAGGGTTAACGCGAGTATAGAACGACGACCATACATCATGGTTGGCTTGACGACAAAAACGGATCCAGGGTAGAACGACGTGACAGCAACATCGGCCCTTTATGGTAACGTTGACACGAGACTATGAGAGAAAAGTCATCGAACCGACCAATTCTTTGGGTGCTATCCTACGTGGACATAGGTCTATTAGACGTTTCCAATAACTATTATTCTTAACAGGTGCGTCTCGTTAACGAATGGCGACTAGGAGGGGATCTCGATTAATTTTAAACCAAACTTCTCTCGTCTATCTCTCTCTCTCTTTCTCTCTCTCTCTCCCTGTCCATCTATCCGTCTATCCGCCTGTCCATCTGTTTGTCTTTTCTGTTTGTCTGCCTCTTTCTATAGCAAGTCGAACCTCGAAAAGTAGGTTGAATCGACCATAAATTTCTCTGGGTTCTAGTACCACCGTCCGTGTGTTGTCAGCACGTCGGAAGGATCGTATCGGACGTTGGAACGATGGACTGTGAAAAATCTCGACTGGAAATGTTTCCAGCCGCGCCGGAGAGAGATACTGGACCACCGAAAGGGATAATATCTACTGAGAGATAAGGACGGACGAACGAACGAACGAATGAACGCATCGCTTCCGGGCATTACGACTACGGTACAACCATAAGACGCGAACGTTAACTCCGTTTCCAAAGCAACGATTTTCACGCTCGGTATCGTTCTCGTCCCTTTTCATGACACTTTTTTCATCCCTATCTCTATCTCTATCTCTCTCTCTCACTCTCTCTCTCTTTCTCTCTCTTTCTAGTCGTTTTCATGGCCGGTACTTGAGATAATGAATGGCAACAATTACAACAATCCTTAATGCATTACTTCGTTCTTATTATCGTTGAAATTATTTTCTATTTATTTATTTCGATAAAAATTTCGACATTTTTTGTCTTTCTTTTTTTTTTTTTTTTTTTTTTTTTTTTTTTTTTTTTTTTTTTTTTTGTTTTTAAATATCTCTGAAAGAGATAATCGAGCATGGTAGTAGATGGCCCAAATAAATCAGTACGTAATAAGATTATTGGTGCATGTACGGGGGTGTAGTAGAACGAACACTCGTGGTCAACCAGGTGGAATGTTCGATGGCAAAGGGTTAATGTGTGCCACTTCGCTTCCAAACTTCAGAAACTGTAAGGGCTAGTGAACCCATTAGCGATTAGTCTTCGTTTCAAAGGGTCTTTCACCCGTATAAGAACGTCTATTCACTAATATCTATAATTTTAAATGGATATGTCATGATCGAGATATCTATCATTTCGATATATCGATTTCTCTTCAAACGTAAAAATCTAACTAATGAAAGTCGACCAACTAAATGAGAGATCGATCGAGAGGAAAAAGGTTATAATTTTGATCATCGATTAATTTGATTTCCTTCGATCCTACCAATGCACTTTTAGTTTTTTCTTAAACGTTACCGGAGAATTTCACCCTCGCTAATCGCTAACAGACGGATAACATCGGGAACAAGGATAGGAGAAACGGAACGTCGATCTTTGATTTACGAGCGAACGTTGGCGGCTGCCGGAAGTCGGCCGCTGTTAAATTAAAATCAATAGCCGCAATATCAGGAACGGTTTATATCGTTTCATTAACTAAAATCAAGAATCATCATTGAATAAAAATATCCGACGGATTCAGAACGTACGACCCGCAACATTGGTTAATTGTAATTTATTGTACAAACTAATTACTATCTTTCTCTCTCTCTCTCTCTTTCTCTCTCTCTCTCTCTCTTTCTCTCTCTCTCTCTCTTTATTTTTCTTCGCTTTTTATTGAGTACTATCTTCTAATAGTAACATGGACTTAAACGATATTTCAATGAGAGAGTCTCTATGCACCACATCTCTCGGCAATATTTTCTATTTCTTTTCCCCTTTTTCTTCTTTTTCTCTTCTTTTTTCGTTTTTTCTCTTAGACAAGTTTTACGATGATCTTGCAGAAAGACGCAATGGGTCACCGTGCTGGTGACGGAAATTTATTCGAAGACGCTATTACAGCAGCGTTTCGTTTGCAAGGAAAAATAGTAAGAGAGAGAGAGAGAGAGAGAGAGAACTCAAAAATTTATTCTCGTGGTGATTCGATCATGGCGAATGTGCTGTTTTTAAAGATCATTATATTTATATAGCATTTTGATGTAACATAAAAAACATAAAATAATTATATATATATATATAAATAAATATCCTTATTGCAGAAGTAAAGCCGATTAATGTCAAATTCGTAATAAATAATTATTAAATGTTGATAAATATCACTGATGTAAAATAATTTCTATAAAAGTTTCAGATGAAGGTAATCCATCGATATTTTCTGTGCACGCAAAATCAATATAAAAGTTAGAAAAATTAATATAAGAACGTTACCGGAATACTTTAAAAGGTCTGATGACGATTTAACGTCATTTTAAAAAGAAGTATCATGAAAGACGAGAAGCTGTCGAAAGGTTTAGACGAAGGATCGATTTCTACATTACTCTCGTACATTTTATGTCGCGTCAGCTGCAGGAAGCAGGCTCGATTCCAAAATAGAAGGAACATTTTCACGAATTCGATCTATTTCTCGGTTTAGAATTTAATCGATATCGCATTAAAATCCGAATATTATTATTTGGGGATTACTCGTATAAAGCGATGGGTATGTATAATTTTATATCATTTTAAATATATAAAGCTGGATAGATGATTACTCCTCGATAAAAATTTATAAGGAAATAAATTTCTGTGGTAATAGAGAATCCTCTTTTTAGAAATATTAAAATTTGCAAAAAAAAAAAAGAAAAGAAAAAAAAAAAGAAGAAGGAAAAATTATAAAACGAAGCTGCTTCTACTAATTGGTGACTCCTTTAAAAAGGTGTTATATCGGCAAAAGAAAATTTCAGAATCAAGTTTTCCCATTGATAGTTTAAGTCACGAAATACGGAGCCATCGCGATTCACATTGCACTTAGTTGTCGGTCCAATTTTTTTTCATAAACCTGCGAAACTTCTTCGTTCTCCTCGAGTTTCTGATCCTTCGAATATAGATGCTATCTACATCCAAAGGCGCATAACTCTATTCATTCGTTGTATTAAAGACGCTCAGCATTGAAAGAGGGAGAGAGAGAGAGAGAGAGAGAGAGAGAGAGAGAGAGAGAGAGAGAGAGTGAGAAAGAGACAGAGGGATGAAGAGGGAGGACAGATAGAGAAGTCGAATAAGTTTCGAGACTAGCTTTGATAGCCCCGTTTATCGCGAAGCTCGAAGGACGTCGACGGCCATTGTTTAATGCATGAAAACGATTCTCCTCCTTCCCCTTCTCTCCTTCACCTCTCTTTTCAACATCCTCCTCCTGCTTGGAGGAGTTTTGGTGGGAGCTCGATCTTAACTATTCACGGTGAACGAGCTGACATAGAAGGCAAAAGATAAAAAGTTTTCTATCGCTCTTTCTTTCTCCCTCTCTCTCTCTCTCTCTCTCTCTCCCTCTGTCTCGTTAAAAACTCAATTTGCAAAGAATAATTATTATCAGCGTGATGTTCTAAAAAAATTAAAAAGGAAAATAAGAAAATGACTCACCATGACAGCGAGTGATTGAGATAAGAGAATAGGATTAGTAACGACAAAACGGCGATACTTCATCGTAGACAAAAGCGATTACGTTATTGAACGATATATATATATATATATTTGTGTGTGTGTGTGTGTGTGTGTGTGTGTGTGTGTGTGTGTGGCTATGGGTATGTGTGTATGTGTGTATGTGTGTAGATAGATAACGCTCGCTCGATGATGCACGCACTCTTGCATTCGTTTTGTACGCTATTGTCGCGCAAATGGAAATTTAATATGTCGTAAATAAAGGCGAAAAGGAAAATAGGATAACGAGGAAGCCGTGAGCAGAGAGGAAAAGGAGAAAAGAAAAGAGCGCGACAAAAGTCGACTTGATGATAGGAGAGAAAAGGAAATAGATAAAAAGAGACCTTCGACAATTTATTTGCCGCAGAACTACTCATCCCCCAACCATCCCTCTTTCCTATATATATGTGTATATATCTATATATATATATATAGATATATATATATATATATATATATATATATACTTCCCTTGTATATCTGGACCGAAAGGTAAATGCTCGGAGAATGGAGAAAAGAGAAAATACAAGGGCTCGCAGTCTCTGTATATGTATTATATCCCTAATTTTTAATATTCTCCGAACTGTTTCATTCGTTCAAATTCAAAAGTGAACAAAACACGAGATATACAAGCAAACATATGGAAATAAAAAAAAGAAAAAAAAACTAAACGACGGACATTCACAATTTCCGTATTAACACTTTATTGACCGGTTATTATATGCAAAAAGTAATACATTATGTTCATATTGAATCGAATTAAAATCATTATTAAAATATGAAAAAGGAAAATTGGGTATATATCGACGTTAAGTGAAACGCTTACCAACACGATAAACATTACATTATATATTATGACGACGAGTTATATGTTTTTATAGTTTTAATAATTACTTAAATTGTATGTATTGTACATCAATCGAATAATCCGGTTAATAATATGTTAACATTTCTACGTATATTTTCGATCAAAATTTCTTTTTCGATCGAAATCATGTAAAAATAAATTTTCTCTTCTGAATTTGATATTCAGTTTCGTGTACTGTACATGTAATCGGTATAAAATGTTGAAACGTTACAATACATTCCTATACGTTAGATATAAACTTTGTAGAAAATTCGAATAGATTTTGCCCCAGCCAATTTCTTTGACTTCTCTCGATAAATATTTGTAATACGTGCACGTGCATATGCGCGCATATGTGAATACATTTAGAAAATCCAGGTAGAAACTTTAAACAAAATTGAAACGTTCTCTTTTCATGGATATTCGTAGCGTGCAAACGAATCGCTTCTCTTCGTTATAGTAATTGCATAAGGCATTCATGCGTCGCGATCGTAGTTAAAAAAAAAGAGAGAGAGAGAGAAAGAGAGAAAGAGAGATAAAAAAAAAATAAGAAAGAAAGAAAGAAAGAAAAAAGAAGGGGAGAGAGAGAGAGAGAGAGAGAGAGAGAGAGAGAGAAAGAAAGAGAGACAACTAATGATCTTGATGCGATAAATGGCTTCGCCAGAGCGTCGTGATTTTCTCGGACGAGGTTTCTCGGTACATTTATTTCGAGGTAGAAAGAGACAGAGAATAAGAGAGAGAGAGAGAGAGAGAGAGAGAGAGAGAGAGAGAGAGAGAAAGAAAGAACAGGTGAAGAAAATTATCGTTGTTGCCAGTGCCTTGAATAAATTCGATTTAATGGAAGACAAAATAAAGAGAGGAGGACGGAGAGGAAGATAGAGAGACTAGGGTGAAATGATACGGCCGATTTCCTCTTCTTCATGAAACTCGGCTGTAAGTTGTAAGAGTAAAAAGAGTAAAATAAAAAGAAAAAAAAAAAAAAAAGAAAAAAGAGGAGTAATAGTAGGAGGGAGAGAATTGAGAGATAAAGGAAGAAAGAAAAAAGATGTAAACACGAGATAGTAATTTTGCTCTATACCACTATGCGTCCTGCAGGTTTGGTCCATTGCCAATAAACGAATAGAGTCGAAAATACGAGGTGCCTCTCTCGATGTGCATACGAAACATGGAATAGTATAAAAAAGTGAAACGTTATTTCCATACGACGAGGAGGATGTGAACACGAGTAGAGACGAAAACATATAGCAAGAGGAGGAGGAGGAGGATAGGATCAAGTTTTCGTATGGTCGAAACGTTACTTTTCCAATGAAACCGTAGGAATTATCCCTCTTCTTTTTTCTAATTTTTTTTTTTTTTTTTTTTTTTTTCTTTTTAATTATTATTTTGTTTGCGTCTTTATTTTCTGCTTTTTTACACACGATTGCAAAGAGGGTATTCCTATACGTTTCACCATCGCGAGAAAAACTTCGCATATCTACAACTTTTTATATTGGAATGGTATTTTTCAATTCTCTTTGGAATTTTATGTCAATCGTAACATTTTATGCTTCCCTCTATGCGTATTGTGTTTGTATATATATCTATTAACTTATTTCAACTATATTGACTGAATAAAATGCAATTCATTTTTACACACAGTTTACCTGACCGTAATGGAAAACAATTCGGAGCAATTGCTCAGTTTATATTTTCATTGATGAATACTTTTTGTTTAACACTCTATACAATTCTGATAGAATTATTAGAAAAGTATTGCAATATTATTTATATTTGATCGTACGGTTAAATTAACAGAAAAAAAATATCGTCCATTTGATGCGTATTTATGTCTTCGTTTCTTTTCTGAGTGAAGACAATACATAACCCACAAACTTATGTAGAAATAAGTCCTGCTCTTTTCTAAGAATTCATGTGTATATATATATATATATTATATATAGATATATATGTAAGAAAATCGTGCATCGAAATACTTGTATATATATAGAAAGTTTTTTATTAACGCTCGTAGACGGCGAGCTCGGTTGAAAACATTCGTATGTGTGTGTTCAACGTCTGCGTGGTAGTATATAAGAGACTTTTTTGTCGTCTACCTTGGCATTGAAAACAAGTATTTTCCAAGAAATCAAATAGGTCAGTGGGCCAATATTTTTTCTTAGAATTGATTTAGGTTAGTCGTGTTCGCATCTGTAATCCAATATCTTTGTTTTGATTCTTTTTTCTCGTCATATTTCAGTACTTTATTATGATAATATATGAGCTTCTTCGAAAGATAAAATTATACGAAATATTTTTATAGAAAATATTTGTACAAAAAAATTTTAAAGAAAGATTTGTCATAGATCTGTGATAGTTTTGTTCTTTGATTATTCGATTTATTAATTATTTCTTTTTTTTTTTAATTCGAGATGCAAGGAAAAGAAGAAAGTTATACGTACGCGTGATACATGTGCCTATCTATTTTATTTACTTATTCTTTTAAGAAAAAATTATCTATTTTCATAATTACGATTAATAATACTTTTAATGATTTTTATGATTATTTTTATTATTATATGTTAGATAGTTATGATAGTGCGTAATAATATGTGAAAAAATTAATATCTTTTTGATTCACAATCTGGCATTGGTGACGTATTGCGCATGCGCGGCGCAAATTGTTCAACGATTTTGACAGATTCGTCCATTTTGACCAACGATCGCGAGCAAGACACTAGAATTTGTATCGCCCTCATTAATTCAAGGTAATTAAAAGTTTTTTTCTAACGCACATCTTTCTCCTATATATCAATCGATTCCTTATAACACGTTCTCTAACGTGTATCGTTTTCAAGTCGTAAGATCTTCGAGTTTGATAGATATTAGCAAAAAATAAATTGGTGTCCCCCCCGCCCCGCCCCCGGGGGACTATTGCGTCCTATATTCTTTTCGAATTTTCTGATCTTATTTCCGGCACATCGATACATCTCTCGCTTTCTAACGATGCTCTAATTAATAATTTATCAATAATCGATCATAATCAATTCTATTTCAAATTAAATTCAATTTTCGTATATACACACAAATTCTATGTAATTAAAAATTTGATTTATTTAATTATAAAATAGATTATTCTCGTTATTCCAATTAATAATATAATAATTGTTGTGCTCTGATATTTTATATTTTATGCTATTTTATAATAACTATCGAAAAAAATAATATTTTAATTGACTGCCGATATATACCACAGGTACCCCATTATGCATGTACGGTCCTTATTATGCAACGGTTTTAATGAAGACGGCCATTTTGTGTCAAAAATCATCAATTTGACACGGAATCTACATCGTCCTCATTAATTCCAGGTAATTAGTATTTTTTTCTAACATACACCCTTATCCTATGTATCAATCGATTCCTTATAACACGTTTTTTAACGTGTATTGTTTTCAAGTATTTGCATCTTCGCGTTTGAAAAATATTCGCAAAAAATAAATCGCCCCCCCCCCCCCCGAGAGGTTATTGCGCCGCATTTTTTTTTCGAATTTTCTAATTTTATTTTCGACAAATCGATACTTTTTTCTCTTACTAACGATGCTCTAATTAATAATTTATTAATAATCAATCGTAATCAATTGAATTTCAAATTAAATTCGATTTTCATATATACACACACACACACAATTACTTTTATACTTTACTAATAATACAATCTTACAATTTCCCGGACTAAAAGAATTCCACGAATTGAAAGAGCTCGGGCAAAGCTGGGATCTTTTTCTACACATACTTTGTCTTCGTCATACGTATTAGTAAGTCTATCTCTTTTTAAAGGATATTAAAGGAGAAAGATAGGTAACACTCGGCATGTAAATAAAAATGAGGCTATAAATTTCCCAGAAATGATTCGGCGAGAAACAATCCAAGTGTCGAGTCTCTACAAGGTCATCGACAAAACCTTTTCAGTTCTTTAAAGTACTTGGACGTACACGGATTTTTATCTTTAAATATCTTTCAGATATATATTTTATTATCGAATATTTTTATTGCGTATATATATATATATATGAAAAATTTAAAACATTTGTTATTATAACAATGATATTAATAACTTGATTTTTATTTCTGTTACAGATCATTATTACAATTATGTTTGAAGCAATAAATAAATCAAGTGAAATTTTTATTTATTTTTTTATCTGATTAAATAAAATTAAAGTCAATAGAAATCTGCAAAGTAGAATCAGTGTTAGTGCATTATTCTTCATTACCCTGGGGCAGAATGCACATCATAGAAAGGATCAACAATATCTCCGGTAAGTAAATTTCTTTTTTAAATGGTTCCTCAATAATTTTAATAACTTTTTATTCTAATACAATCATACTAATAATCTTTCTTTTTTCTTTTTTCAGCTCAAATGAAAGAAGGATCCTTCATCATTATCCTGGAGCAAAATGCTCATCGTGCAAAGGATCAACAAAGACTCCAGTAAGTAAATTTCTATTTTAAACATTTCCTTAATAACACAAACAAATTTTTTATTATAATAATGATACTAATATAATAACTTCGTCTATATTTCTCTTCCAGATCATCATTGCAATTGTGCGCGTGGCAATGGATGAAGTGTTGTATCGTTTAGATAAAATCAAAATCGCGAATTAGAAGCATTGTTTGTTCGTTATAATTCATCCAATCTCGCGATTTTAAAAACTGTCTAAGTGTTAAAGTTTGTTCGTCTAAAGTTGTAATTTTATTTTAAAACAGTCGCACAGATTGTTCGGGCATTAAAATCAGTGCATCATCGAAGATAAATGATAAATGACACTTCTTCAAAAGAAAAATATTGGTAAGTATAAATTGATAAATGTCATTCAGTTAATAATTTTTATTATTTTGTTGATTACAATAAATTTAATAAAAATTCTTCTTCGGTTCTTTTTCAGATCATAGTTATAATCCTGTCTTATCAATCTACAAGAAGGTTGACCTACTATGGATCAACCTGGCTCGTTTTCAACTTCATGTGGATCAACTTCCCTCAATTTCCAGCTACAAGGTGAACGAGTGTTTTGGAGCCATCATAGAACTTCTTAAGTAGTGAGTGAACAAATTTAAGGTCCCTCCAATGCTCAATCATGTCGAGGATGAAAGGTCCGAATCGGCACGAGTTATTGGTTGTAATTTTTTGTAATATATTATTGACGAGTATGACCGTGAGTAATTCCTCTTTTGGATTTACTCGCGAGTGGTTCATTTTTAATTATGTGTATGTTTCATTATTATTTCTCTATTGTGCATGTTTATTTTTATTAGCACAGGATAGGGTTTTCTTGTTTCATCGCGAGTCGTTTTTTAATTAACAGTGCAATTAATTAGCACTTGTTTCGTTCGACATTGCACGCGATATTAGTTGTGAAATCAGGCATTCATTTATCCAATTTTGTCGAAAAAGCATGTGATGTGGTTTACGTTACATGCATTGCTTCATATTTAGTCCATTCAATCGCGATTTACTACGATGTATTTAGATCGAATCAAATGAACAAGAAAACAAACGCGACGGATAGATTCTTGGAAACAAGTGATAGAGTCATGATTTTGTTCTATGATTAGAATAGCCACTTGTTGAAAGGAGTCGTCCGAGGATTTTTAATTATTATTGTATAAAATATTAATCAAATATTCAATGAATTTTTTTTTATAAAAGAAAAGTCTCAGTAGAGTCATCATTATTTTGAAAAGAAAAAAGTCGAGTAGAGTCATTGCTAAAAAAAATAAAGAGACTTGTAGAGTCATAGCCCGTAAAAAGTAAATGATAAATTAATCAATTTTTAGACGAGGATTTTCAGCTTCTAATAAACTAATTCCCGTTCCCCCCCCCCCCCCCCCCCATGCTTTCTGCGTTCTCATTTATGCGTATACCCAGGTGTTACTCGTATGAGTGAGAAACAGTCAAGTATGGTTTTAGTTTTAAGTTCTCCCCTTATTGGTGACTATCATTGCGTTAGTGATTGCTCACGATTTACATTTCACCTGTGTGTGTGCGTGTTAGGCGGTGAATTGTATATCGTTATTACGCGATAACTTTTAAACGAATAGAATATCTGTCCTACATTATAATATATTATTATTAATATCGTTTTGCATAATAGATTTATCATATTTTTGTAAAAATTTTCGAATACTCGTATAGTGTATATGTATATACACTAATATATACTAGTATCTTTGTCTTAGTTATTAACACAATAATCATTAGCCTTGATAGTCAATTACAGCAATTGGTACGTATCCCTAATTAGTTAAGAATCATACGCGTTTGAGCTAGGGTGTCGGAGATGCCCCGGGGCATACTCTCTAGTGTAGGCCTTTGCACCCTGGCGGTATGTGAGAGAATCGTGGAGTGTTTGTGTTGGAACGAATGCTTTGCTATTTTTTAAATATAGGTTTTAGGTAGGCAGGTAGCATACTTTTTTTCTGTGCGAATGTATGTTTAATTTTAAGCAGGTAGGACCAGGAATGACGCAGGTTGCAATTTCCACTCAGGAGTGGAAAGTTTCGTCTCCGGTTATTATGCAAAGTTTTAGCATATTTACGAATTTATCAGCATGCTCGTTTTTCTTTTCTCTCCATATTTTGCTGACACTTTGCATTGCGAGATATATCAGTATCAAAAAGTTTTATAAAGTCTTTTGCGTTACAAAATTTATTTCCAATAAATTAGCAAAGAATTTTCAACATGTTTAAGATACTTAGTATTAAGTATATAACATTAACCCTTCGACTTTCTCGTGAGTTTTACAATATATAATTTATCACATATGTGTGCTAAAGTAAAAGTAGTAATGATACGAAATAAAAGTGGTCAAATATGTAAAAAAATGAGACCATAAGACGTATCGTAGATTTTCTTGTTTTCTCCGATATATTATGATGATTTTATTACGAAGGTTTAGTAATAGGTTCATCGATTAGATTCATCGAATATCTACTGGGGCATTCGAGTAAATGTGCCTATGTGAATGCGCACGATTGGTGGATTCTTTTGGTCCATTGATCGTTCACAGGCTAGGATAGTTCTCATGAAATGTTTGTGTGTGTGTGTTTTTATATATATTTACATACACATATATAAAGTTTTATTTTAATTTTTTTATGAGTTGCGCTTAGGGAATGCCCTTAAAAAGCAGTGGTTAGAATACGAAGCAAGAAGAGACTACATGCCGAAGAGACCCCCACAAAATGTGGCTCAAGAGAGCAACTATCGACTAAAAGTCATTATTCGAAGGTTGTCATCCATGGCGAACCATTCGTTAATGGCTTTTTGATCTTATTATTTATTATTTAACCACGTTGTCATATTGCTCGTCATTAATAATTATTATAACTAGAGATGATGGACCATTTCATCTCGTTGGCACGTCAAATTCTCAAACAGATCCACAAGTTAGATTAGAACATATTTAAATTCATTTATTATTAAACGTTAAATATTAATTATCACTCGTTAACGTTAACAATTTTTTTTCACTCTTTAATTAGTAAAAAAGTAATTCGTATTAATTAATATATATATATTTTTTTTTTTAATTTATTTTCATATATTCATATATTTTTTATTCTTATTGCAAATATGATATTTTTTCAGATTTCTTAATTGCGTTAATATTAAACGTTCTAACGCAGAATCACGCGCGTTAAAATTTTATCTTATTGATAGAAATAGACAGGGAATTAAATTGAAAAGTGCATCTGCATATTGGCATGTCAAGCGAACGTGTATGCTCGTTTAAATATTTATTGGATTATAATATCGTATGACTAATACATTTTCTTTCTGTTTCAGGTAGATAGTGGTTAAAATGGCTGCTGTTTAAAATTTTATATACATATATATATATATATATATATATATATATATATATATATATATTTCTGAAGGAAAATACAAAATAAAATTATTTACAATCTTTCTTTTTTTTTTTTTTAATAATGAATTTAATTTCATGTATTTTTGAGATGTACCGAAGTTTTTTTTTTTATATTTATTAAAATCCTTTACTTCATTAAATTTAAAATTCATTAAATTCACAATATTTTTTACTTTAGTAATAAATTCAATATTTAACACTGAAATAACATTTATTAATCAAATGTTTAATTATTTATACTATATATTTCAGATATTTTATCTCAATTGTCGAATAGATTTGGTTTACTCTTTACATTAATAATATCGACGGGAAGAGAGATTAAAATTACCACATTCTTGCATTTAGTTTATTAATTTTGTACCATTTATTTTTTATTATATCATAGTTAATAATATATAATATTTTTTATTTTTTATATTGCTGGCGATTAAAATGTGTACTTGAATATAGAAAAAACCATTAAAAAAATTTATAGTAAATTTGAACACTGTTATGCTGATAAAATGATATGTAACTAATTTTAACTATAATTGCATATTATACTATATTATATATGCATTATCTTGCAAATTGGTTAAGTATATTTTTTAGTAAGGTTATTCTTTAAACATGTTTTTATTTTTACATTGCATGTTAATTTATAAGAATATAGTTATAAGGCATGATGCAGGTTGCAGTTCTTATACTTCAGCCTTTTATTTATGCTTCATATTTTTACGCTTAAGCACGTTCATACCTTAATAGTACTATTAAGAATCCTAGTTTTAAGGTTAAGTTATTTTTAAGGTTACTTTAAGGTGATAATAGCAGATTGGTCGATTATCTGCTACTTAGATATTTAGATAGTTTAAAAAACATGGAACCCCATTGATTGATTCATAGATAAATGCTATTAATAAAATGGTAATTATTTATGAAAAGACCAAATTCTTTTTTCATATTTCCAGTCATTTTAATTAATTTTTAAAAATCTCCAATTTCTTATTTAATAATGCGATCAATGAAAATAGTTGGAAATATGTTAGTTTTAATTAAAAATTGTTGATTTAAGTTAAATTAAGTTTATATATAAAATATAATTATACAATATATATATATATATATATATATATATATATATATATATATATTTATACAAATTATATTTATCTTAGATTTAGTTATTTAGATTATTATTACGATTATAAAATACATATACTTTGTATATACCCGGGAATACACAAATTGTATGTAATAATTATGATAATTAATTATAGTTTTATATAGAGATAGTTAGAGAGAAATAGTTTTCTGCACTTTTAATATAGATACTTAATAATAATTAATTATATCCATGCTTCTTACCGCGTCGGGTAGGTCAGAGCAAAGTCGCGTTCGATGCACCCTCGATCGACTTCGACCGGGTCGAAGGAAGGTTCATTAAATACGATTAATTAGTATGTTATTAATCCGTGGATCTCCATATGCAGCAACCTTCACGTGGTGAGATCTGGGTCGGTATTACTTGTGATCTATCGAAATATAATTGTAAATCTTGTTACGCAAGTACTGCCGAGCTAATGGCTGCATATCTCAGTGTGTCTATAAAATATTTTCCTTTTGAACATAGCTAACCGTATTTATTTATATATATATATATATATATATATATATATATATATATATATATATATATATATAATTAGATCAGATAAATTTATTATAATTCTTTTGAAGAAACGCACTGGAGATGAAAAATGTTTTATTTAGAACGATTCACAATTTTTCCATATTTTAAATATTAACAACGTTCGTATTTTCGATTTCATATCTTTTTTCAACAGAAGCCAATCGTATGCAAGAGCGACGCGTTAAGCTGAAATAACAATTTCAATATTTTCTATCTGGTTCGAGTTTTCAGTTGCAATTTAACTAAGCCCTTTCGCATCTTTCAGCATTTTCTCGAAAGTATCGCGACGTGAAAAAAAGCATAGAGTGCTTTCTTTAATCTCGAAGCGTATCCTGCGGCAAATCGATTGGAAAAAAAAGGAGAAAAAAGAAAGAAAGAAAGGAAGGAAGAAAGAAAGAAGGGAATCATCGATTCATTCGTAACTGGTAAAGTGCTTGAAAGTGGAAAATCGGTCATATCCCCGCGGACAAATCGATAATATCTGATATCATAATTAATGTAATGTATCTGTGGTAATAGGAACATGATGACGGTGAATGCAGATACGTACAGTTTCCTTTATGTGCAAACATTGCGTAAATTGATAAGGCAATTAGCACGTATAGTCTATAGAAGCAACGTTGGTTGCGTCGTTGACACGATCTCTCACGGCCGTGAAAGAAACCCTTCGACCTCTTGTAATTACGCGTGACACATACGATCGATACCAGCTGTGCTATTTCGACCGTTCACCGAAATGGAATGAAAGAATTTCTCTTAATTTCTTCATCAAAGAAATGTTCCTTTTCGAAGAGCGAGTATAATTAACGTGAAGGATATAAACTGACGAATTAACGGATGCCACATTACCAGTACTCGTACGGATAATTTAAACGCTCATGCGGATTCTCTACGCTCGAACAAATTATAAACGTTGATCCCTTTGAGAACCGCTAAATTATCGCTTCTCTATCTAACTTTCCACAGTTTATTCGGGCACGCGATCCGTAGAGCAAAGTACTCCGGTTAACGTTTATTTTATCATCTTGTCGACACTTTGGTAGGACAGAGAAAAGACTACGCCGTATAAAAATTAAAAATTAATGCCGCCGTTGACGGTATACTCTGAGAAATGTAACTGCATTTTTAAAGACGAGAACACGATGCTGCGTGAACTATGTATTTACTGTTAGTCTTCTTTCATTCTGGAAATCCCAAAGACGCAATGCGCGATTTTACATGCGACTTAATGCTCCTTACAAATTCGAAATTTGGTATAAATATTCTTCGTCCGACAAGAAGAAAAGTAGAAACGATATCATTAGCTTCGTACTAATCGATATTTCACGGCACGATTACTCGACTTGCGATCGACTGGATTTCAAGTTCGAAGGAGACACGATAATTATGTCACGTAGCAGTAAGTAGGTGGATCGTATTTCAGATAATTATATGTATGCGTTCGAGGCGAAAGATCCCAGCGTTTGGAGATCGTACGACGACGACAAGAAAAGACAGGCTAATTACAGGAGAAGGATTAAAAGAAAAGAAAAAAATAAATTATGCGCTGAATTAACAGTCACGTGTCATTATTTAAAATATTCCACACGATGAAGGAAAGCGAAAAAGAGAAGCTACCTTCTTTAATTTATTTTATATTTCTTTTGCGATACTTTCACGTTGCAAAATTCGATCATAAATTTATTAGTCGATGTTTCTTATTAGATATAATCTTATAATTAAAGTTTATAAATAAGAAAGCTCTCCTAAGCTCTAATCGTAATAATAATGCAAGAGATTAACGAGAGTTTATATAGCACGACGAAAGGCGTTAGAAACTCACCCGACTCGTTAAAGCATCATCATCCTAGAGATAGTTCACAGCTTTCAGTTATGATCGAAATTTTGAAAAGAGCTTTGATCTTGATTCTTCCCATAGAGATTCGCGTTTTTGAACGTTCTTCCTCGCATATTCCATACCGGAGGGAGATGGAACGATGAAAAGACATTGCGAGATCCACGATTTACACCAAGGAGAATGAGAAGAATGAAAAAGAAAGGAAGAAAGGAAGAAAGAAAGAAAGAGAGAAAGCAAGCGAAAGGAGAACTTTGATAGTTGTAGAATCGAAGCTCTGTTCGTTCGTTCGTTCGACGAAGAGACGCTCGTAAAGCTTGCGTTTACAGTCGAGAAAGAGCCACTCGAGAAGCTCCTTGGAGTCACTCGTTAAGTTCATTAATGTGGAAAAAGGAAAACGAGATCGGTCTTTACTTTTCGTGTCGCCTAAGGAAGTGCAGGAGGAAGAAGACGAAGGATGCAATAGAGTTAGGTCGAGATATTTACTCAGGTCCTGAACACGATTCCTTTTTAATCATTTCTCTTTGCTATCCCTTTGGACCACGATGAGAAATGATAAGAGACCTCGACAGTTCCCTTCCAAGCGTATTTACTGTATTATCACTACATCTTGCAACGTCTATTATTTGCCGGAAAGCGAAAGGAGAACACGAGGAGGAGGAGGAGGAGAAGGAAGAGGAGAAAAAGGAAAACAAAGAAGATGAAGAAGGAGCAGAAGAGATCGTCGAGATTTTAAGACAAGATTCAAGACGTTGCTTTCTCCGTCGTCGTCGTCGTCGTCGTCGTCGTGGTCGTCGTCGTCGTGGTCGTCGTCGTCGTGATCGTTAAAACTTATACCGTAGCTTACCGCAACTAGTAGGAAATACATTCTAAAAGCGATTAAAGGAAAATGTATATTCCCTGGATAAGATTTCGAGAAGAAATGGAAAAGTGGAGGAGGAGGAGAAGGAAGAGGAAAAAACGATGAAAGGAAGGAAATATTTTTTGAGGAGTTGCTACTTCTCGATTGTTTTACCACGTCCAAGCATTCTTCATCGAACTGGAACGAAGATTTTCTCTCTTTTTATATCTCTTTCGTTTAGGGATCAAAAGATTAGTGGTTTGTGATGATGAACGCGCGGAAATAACACACGCTAAATCCGTCAAATAGTAAAAAGCTGCGCAACAAGATTTGGCCTCTTCGCGTGAAAACGCTACAACCCTTTTTAAGATGCCACTTCCCACGGTCATTAAAACTTGCGAAGGCGACACGAACAAGTAAGAAAACGCATTTCTCTCCGAGGAAAATGTTTCTCATTTCTCTTCGCGTATCCGTTTCACGAACAACTATAACGGCAATGTTACCTTTCTTAGTTATGAGCGAGAAGAAAAAAGCCCTTTCTCAAATTTTTCCTCGTTTTGTATTTCCAACTATTACTTTCTTTCTTTCTTTCTTTTTAATACTTTTTTTTCCCCTTTCTTCTTCTTTCCTTTTTTTCTTTTTTTTTTTTTTTTATTACACGCGCTCCCACTGCGATAATTTTTTCACAAAAGAAAAATGTATTAGTCTTCAGTGATTCGCCAATTAGAGATAGGAATTATTATATCGTTATATCGCAATGAGAACTCGTCGAGACGTTTATTTGCATCTAGTTGAGGTATATTAAAAGGGTATATTAAAAAAGAAACGAGTTTGCTCGATCTAACGCTACTTTAAATTCTAGACGATATTTCGCACGGTTCCGCTATTTTCTTTTCTTCATTCTTCTTCGAACTTTCAAAGACGTTTCATTTCTTTTTGAATTTTACCTTTTACCAGATCTCTGTTGCATTCACTGAACGAACCTAATGCTATGGAATACGCAAAATTTCAAGAACACTTGGTGAAAATGAGTTGAGAAAAGAGTGAATCGTACTTGAGAGAAAGAAAATCTCTCAAATCGAGAGACAACTGCCGTCTTTATAAAGTACTCCTTTAGTCGTAACTTTTATACATTTTCATACGCGACCGAACGAAACGATGGATATTTTTTTAACGTTTTATTTATCTCGAAAAAGATCTTAGTGGAATCTTTTAGAAAGCTTTAATCTTGATCCTTCGCCCCTTAACACGATAAACGAATAGGGGAAGTTAAAACGAAGGAAAACATGAGAAGTTATCGATTAAACGAGTAAATGTGCATCCATGTCCGGATCGGATTCCATTTTTATGAGTAAACAAGAAAGATGAAGAGAGAGAAAGAGAGACAAGAGCGGATCATGGGCAATATGTTCTTTCAATTCTCAAATATCACTCGACAATCGATAATCCTTCTTCTCGCGTGCTGTTAATTTTGATTCATTAATTTCCTTTCCATCAAAGTACCCACGACAAAGTTCACGCGGCGTAGCTTTTAATCGATAGCCGATGACCGAGCTACGCTTTACGCGTCGTCACGAGAAAACCAGGAGAAAAAAGAAGGCAAAAAAGTAGACTCGAGAGAAATCGAGCCTCGATATATGCACGAGTTGGCGATTCAAGAGCTACTGTCCACTTTATCCCTTTATTCCTCCCTCCTCCCTCCCCCCCTCTCTCTTTCTCTTTTTCCCTGCTTTATCTTCGTATCGACATAGTGCAAATTTACGTTATCTAATTACTGGAAGGACACGGAGAGTGGGAAGGGGTTGAGAAAATATGATTAGTGGCGAACGTTGTCTCGTGAAACGTCGATGTTTACACCTCCTCTCTCTCTCTCTCTCTCTCTCTCTCTCTCTTGACTTTCTATCGAGAAAACTTCAATTCTTCGATGTTTTCTTTCTTTATTTTTCTGTGCTAATTTAAAATCGATAAAACTCGTTTGGAATTATTTATATTTCTCGTAAAGTTTTTCTTTTTCCTTACAATCAATTCAACTGCGAAAACGCATTCGTGGTCTTCGACCTCTTACGAATACTCATGCACTTTAAAGTCGAAATTTCAATTCTCGCGCTTCTCTTCCCATTGCAGAAGCATATTTGTATCAGCTTTCGAAATCGACTTCGAGCACGGAACAAACAATCAAACGTTTCTCGACCTAGTTTACACGAACGAACTCTGCAACGCTCGGATTGCTAATGTAACGCGCTTTAGATGGAGGAGGCTTTACTTTCGATCGATTTATTCGATCGATCTATAAATCGATCGATCCAGCACCTTCCAAAGAGATTTTTCGTTCTCGAAATATGCGAGAGCATCGGCAAGAGTTAACGTAACGATTTCATTGTCACGAAAGGCTAAGGAAGTTTCCAGTATAAATGTGCGAAAAGCAGAAATGCATAATCGGCTTTCCCGATCGAGTCCCCCTGATAACTCAGAGGCGGAGAACGTCCGTAGATAGACGCCAATATTATGCCAAGAGCGCGTAATTAACCTACAATATCCAGCAGGTATGATGCTATACTAATTAATCACGGTTTCTAATGAAACCATAAAGCCAAGGGGAAATTAAATTAACGAGACGATAAGTTAATCGTTCGATATATATATATATATATATATATATATATGTTTGTGTGTATATATATATATATATGCTCTACCTGCGATTTGTTGCGAGCTAATTTCGCACCAACCGATAGAGAATATTATTACCCGTGGTATAGAATTGTTTCTCGATAAAATACAGGACTCCGCTGCGAGAAGAGAGGCAAACGGTATTTTGCAAATAAAATATAGGAACCAACGGGAAAACGGTTCAAAGCGAAATATTTAACCGGATGGTAAAATAATTTCCGAAACGTATGTATTTGCGACCAGAAAATACGAGCTTGCGCTTCTATGCTCTTCTAAAATAGTTACACGCACAGATGATTAATATTAATGAAATTTCGTTAGGTCCAGTCTGTTAATATGAAATTCCAAAGTCGATAATGTATAGAAATTCTGGATAGAAATGTTCGCAAACGTAGACAAATGCAATACCTTTACAATAGGCACGGAAACCGCGACAACCATTGAAAGGTTCGTAAAAAGATTTTACTGTAAAAAACAGGAGGAGGGAAGGGCAATATTTCTCACGTTAAAAGAAAAAGCGAGCAGCAACCGCAACAACGACGGAAACAACAATCAAGGTTCGAGCTTGTCGAGAGGTAACGAGGGAGAAGAAGAGCGCCAGTGATCCAACGCAGCAACCGTTCCATGTGACGCGTCACTTTTCGTCCCGCATCTTGCTTCTCTCCTCTCTCTCTCTCTCTCTTTTTTTCTCTCTCTCTTTCTCTCTCTTACACCCTCTCTCTCATTCCTCCCTCGCGAGTCTTTTAACCGCGAAAATACGCTTTTTCATACTCCACGCTATTTTTTCCACCTTTCTCTCGTAAATACTATGAGATCTTTGCGTACAAAACAAAATCGATTGTTCTTGAAAAAGTATACGAATTTTTTAGAAGGAAAAAAAAAGTCAGATAGCAGTCATGATGTCAAACGGATGCACTTTGTATTCGCAAATCGAAAAAATTATCGTCCTTATACGAATAATCTCTCTTAAATTTGATTATTTTATATTCGAAAATCAAAGATACGTACGTGAAAATCCTTAATCCGCGTATCCTTTAATCCAGGAAGAGATATAGGTAAACTACATCGAAGCCAACACCAGCGACATCCTTGGCGCGTTTGTCCTGGAAACACAGGTGGTTGGAGAATTTTTCTCTTTCCTCTCCCGATCTATCCTCCAAATATCAGCCGTCCCGCGTTAAAGAATAATCGTACACCGAGATACACCATTTTTTGTTCGACGTGATTAATCTCGAAAAAAATGTTCATTAATGATAAAAGAATGATTTTTCATCTCACGATATAATTAATTATTTTTCGAGGAAAAATTTATTGGAGAAGAAAGAAGCAAACAAAAAAGAAAAGAGAAAGAATGAGAGAGAAAAAGAGAGAAAGAGAGAGAGAGAAAGAGAGAGAAACGTGTATCTCTCTCCCTTTTGTGCAAGAGCTCGATCGACTGGCCGGGGCGAGAGCCGTCGCGCGACTGAAACAGCTCTCTGCCCACAGCATCCCTATGCTTAAGCTTCCCCCTCGGATACATCGGCACCCCCCGCGACACCCCTGACTCTTTCCGCTCCCCTTCTCTTCTGTTCTCTTCTCTATACTACTCTACTCTATTCTGCTCTGCTCTGCTCTGCTCTGCTCTGCTCTGCTCTGCTCTGCTCTGATCTGCTCTGCTCTGCTCTGTTCTGCTCTGCTCTGCTCTATTCTGTTCTGATTTTCTCACCCTTATCTTTTCCCTTCCTACTCCACTTCTTTGACTTCCCTTCCCTTCAACCACGCATATCGCCCTTTTCTTTTCATCCACTCCATCTTCTCTTTTCCTTTCTCTATTTTTTTCAAATCGCATAGATCACCTTTGTCTCAACGAGAATTAACGAGAATTTGATGATGGAGAAATAACGAGTGTTCGATTTTTTTTTCATCATCCATTTCTCATTGTATGTGTTTCAAATTTCCAACAACTTCATTGTAATGCGTCCATTGAAAAAAAAAAAAAAAAAAAAGAAAAAAAAACGCTCGTACTCTTGACGAATTCGAGAAGATGTAAAGGGACGTTAAAATGACTGAAATATACGCAAGCATCGGAATCTCTAATTGAAACGTGAATACTAGGAAACGAAATCTCTCCTCTCTTCTACCAGTCGTAAGCTTAAAACTTAGCTTACGAGAGAATCTCAAATGGATTTGGATTCGACGCATTCCCGTTCGTTCATTAACACCATTCGCCTAAACGAACCTTGAATGAATTTTACTTGTTTTGCTTTCTCCTTTTTTCTATTTTTCTTTGTCCTATACAGCCCACCGTAGAAGATCGTTATTTATTTCTCGCATCGACACCCACGCGCAACACATTTTGTTTCTCGGATTTATTCATTATCGAGCGCATTACTATTCATGAAAGGATGAAGCGCGAGAAATGGATAGGATTGGAAAGGGATTAAAAAAATCGATCGCTGATGCGAATTACGACATTGTTTCCGTTCCTTAACTAAAGAATAATTATTAAGGATTTTCAAATCAATTCTATTTTCCTTCTTCGAATGAAAAAAAAAAAAAAGAAAAAGAAAGCAGAAAGAAAAAAAGAAAATAATGATTAACATACTTAAAGGAATTAATTATGATCGATAAATATTCACACGTTTGCCTATTTACTTAAACTTTTTCTCAAAGGAAAAACAAATATACAAAGTTTACGGCTGCTTATCATTAAAATATGTATATTTATCCTATATATTCATCGCTCTTGCATAATATCTTCCGTTTCCGTTCTCGTAAAATAATATCCACGCAAAGTAGAAAAAGAGAAAAAGAGAAAAAGAGAAAAAGAGACTGAGTGAAGTAGAATCGAAAATAATTCGAAAACGGAGAGATGGGAAACATGCGGTATTCGTAGAATGTTTAAAAAACGTCGTCAGCACGGTTTCGTAATTAATGAAGAAAATGAATTTGAAGCTCTGCGCCTTTACCTATATTTTTTTTCTCTTTCTGCTAACAGTACCCACGATGCACGTTGAAAAATTGCGAGAAAATCACCGACGTTCCTCTCTTCGTCATCGCGTGCCATGTCACGAACATTCTTTTGAGAATCGATTAATCTTAATAAACCGTTGCTAAATATGCGAGAGAAAGAAAAAAAACAAAAAAAACAAAAAAAGAAAAATAAAAACAAGTTAAAATTTACAAAAATTACATAGTAATACGCAGTGGCGTATTATCTCGGAAAGAAAATTGAAGATGTCCAAAAGCCATTTGATTACTCCGTTTTCTTTTTCCTGTTTTATTAAATATTTCTTTTTACTTGTGAATAAATAATTCGATAAAAAAAAAATACGAGCTCTTTAATTTATTCAATCACGGTGCCACGTGACCGTGTTCTTTTAACCCCACTTCTGTCTTTTCTTTTCTTCTTTTTTCTTTCTATTTAGCACACCTCGAACGTCCGCGAGTGAATCTCGTAAATCCAAGACGCGCACGAGGTCGTACGACTTATGATAGATTTAAAAGGAGATTAGGATTAGACGCCGCATCAAAGAAGCTTTTCTTCGTGGCCTTCCTCGATCCCTTATATCAATTTTCCTCCGTCCCATCAAAAAGAAAAAATCACCTTCAGACAGGACACAAAAAGCAAACTATAATCAATTGAATAACAACACTCTACTAGCCGTTGCTGCTTTTTTAAGTGGATTAAAAAAATGACAAGAGATTGCGGCAGAGCGCACATCCATTTGATTAATTATCGATCACGCTTTCGACGGAACATTGATATGCATTGAGATTACCTAGTTCGCACTTTTAATAGAGAAAGATAAAAAGAAGAGGAAGAAAACGGAAAGCAAACGAAAGACTCGTTTTTCGAGCCGGAAAATGAAATTAACGCTTTCCGTTAAATAAAAGCCTTTCGTCTTAAGAAAAGTGAGAGAAAGAGAGAGAAAGAGAAAACGAGTTAAGGATGCATCTTCCGTCCTCAGGCGTAACGCGTAATGTAGCATAATGAAAGGTGCAAGAAGAAAAAGAAAAGAGAAAAAAAATAAAAGAAAGGAAGAAAAATAAGAAAAAGAAGAGGAGACAGACTTTCATAAAAACGGCTCGAACGGCAAAGGGATACTTCTTTATATTTGGATGCTGAGAAAAGAGAGCCAAAGAGAGAGAGAGAGAGAGAGAGAGAGAGAGAGAGAGAGAAATAAGAAGGAAAGGTCGGGTTTTATATTTACTCCATCTACTCTTATTCCATCTTATTATGCGAGAAAGTATCCATAACATTTTCTTTACTTCTGATTTTTCATCTTTTTGTCTCTATCTCTATCTCACTTTCCATCTATCTTTCGAAAGTTACTTCCGCATAAAAAAAAAAGAGGTGGATGTACTATCTTAATCACGATAGAAGAATAGAAACGATCGATATTCTCTTCCAAGACTTGAACAATGCTTAAGCACCATTCACCGCATTGCGATGCATTGTTCGATCGATAAAGACAGTATTCGACATGGGTCCAGCGGTGATGCTGGCCGAACAGAAGCCAGGATTAATTCTCCTGTAAATAGTATTATGTTTCGCCATTTGCATGCGCGATGATAAGGTACAAAATACTAAACATATATATCTCTATGTTTGCAAGTTGTTCGCATGTATACCACGTACATATATTATACATCGTATTTAGATTTCACTCACGAATAAGCCAGGCAAACAAACGTCGAACGAGTTTCACTTGGAAGCTGATTCGAAACCGTGCATATCGTATAGAAAAGTTCTTTTAATCGTTTCTCTTTCTTTCTCTCTCTCTCTCTCTCTCTCTCTCTCTCTCTCTCTCTCTCTCTCTCTCTCTCTTTTTCTCTTGTTAGAAAATAAAAAGAAAAATAAAAAAAAAAAAGAAAGAAAGTATAGCAGGAGTAGAAAAAATCTCGATAGTGGGAAATATCTTGGCCTCGAGAAAAAAATCTCAACCATTGTTATTCCTTCGCGAGTTTTCAATCGGCACCAACCAACGCTATGCAACGGAACGGAAGAGCGTCACGCTATAGATTTTTAAGTGAAAAGCATCGTGGTCCGATAACGTTACATACATACATACATATCGATAGCCTTCAACGAAACAATTGTTATCGAATAATGAATTATGTAAACTAATTATTAACAGCACGACGTCATTTATTATAATTCATAATGCATAAGAAAATCTTTTGAAGCGACGGTTTGATTAGAAACGTTCTCCCACTCTCCCTCTCTCTCTCTCTCTCTCTCTCTCTCTCTCTCTCTCTCTCTCTCTCTCTCTCTCTCTCTCTCTCTCTCTCTCTCTCTCTCTCTCTCTCTCTCTCTCTCTCTCTCTCTCTTGTTCTTTTAAGAAAAAATTAAGCATAGAACTTTGTCTGGGAAACTTCTCTAATTCATTTTAGTTCCAGCGCGGCTGGTAGATTATTAGAATAATTCGGCGAACGATAATGAAATCTAAGAGAAAGGAGTCGAAGGAAAGGAAGGGTCTTAATTCGAATCGAAAGATCCCTCTTAAGGAAGGATCCTTCATGACTTTCTTCATCTTCATCATTATTTCAAGAACCTCCTCTCTCGATCGTTGACTCATTAGATTCTATTTGTAGATACTTAACAAAGTTTTATCTGTCAGAAAACATGACATTTCACAAATTGCATTTTAGTTTCTTTATTTATTGGTTATATATCATTCTCTCGTCCGATGATCGTCTAGATCCTCAAGGCCAAGCGCGGCAGAAAGGATGCTGCGGCGTATAGTTGACATAAATGATCCTACTGGTACTTTTGCTGTCAAAGCTGCAACGCATTTTTCTTCTTTTACCAACGCGAAGCCAAAAGACATTCGTCTTTGCCCAACCGGTGTTCTCGTTACGTCATATTGCGGGAAAAAGAAGTTACGACGATCAATAATCACTGTGTAGACGCGTGTGTGTCGTCTCTGTATACGCGTGTATGTTATATTTATGTATATAGGCATACCGGAAAATTAACTCGGCCGTGAAAGTTTCACGCTTGTGAAAAGTTTTCCCTCTTGCCGGAATGAGAAAAAGAGAAAACTATACATGTATTTTTTCTATCCCGCGAAATGTCTTTAAACAGAGTCTCTCTCTCTCTCTCTCTCTCTCTCTCTCTCTCTCTCTCTCTCTCTCTCTCTCTCTCTCTTTCTCTCTCTCTCTTCCCTCTCTGTAAATTACTAAATCATAATTAATCGATTTTTTGAATCAATTCAATTGTACAAATCCAAATTTATCGCATATTCATTACTACGCTGCGATATTTGCTATTTATCGATCATTTCCACCTGCATTTGTAATGTTCTTTACGTTAATGAATATTCTCTCTGTTTTCTCTTTTATTTTGTACTTTTTGAGAATTTAATAGAAAGTATACATGTGGTAGCATCGAGAGATCAACAAACAGTAGTACGCTTTGATACGGTACCAGATAAACAAGATCTCTGCAAGTATACTCTTCGATCGCAATTTTCGTACACTGTAATTAATTGTGAAAGGAGGAGGGGAAATGAATGGACGATGTATAAATAAATGTTAGACTATTGAGTACATTTTTATTTTCTATAAGAATCGTATACACATATAATGTCATTAAACTCATAAAAATACATAAACTGGACCGTACGATATGTGGATTTATGGTACAAACAGTTCTTACGAGCTAATATTTTCAAGAAATGTCAAATAGTGGATGTGATATAATTCTTTGTTATTTCTTTTTTGTCGATAACGTACGATGATTTTTTTTTTTTTTTTGTTATTTACAGTGAGTCATATTAATTATCATCCATACTCGAAGTAATTAACAGAAAATTATGTAATAGTAGTCTCGTGAAAAGTCTGTTGTACTTCGCAATTTACAAATCCAAAAATATCGCGTTAATGTTGTTAATTCTGTATAATACTCTTCGTCATTAAATTTGTTTACTTTAAAGACTTTCTTTGATAATGGATCACATTAATGTAATTCGTTTTAATCACAGCTAAGATTGAATTATAAGTTAATATAATTCATAGTCGGGGTTTCTTTTGCGTAGTGTAAAAATATTATTTAATAAAACGGTACTTCGAAGAGGATGGCATATCATTGATAAAACTTACAATAGATTTTAGATAAAAGGAATGTAGCCAAAGAATTTGTTTACGTTAAACTTAGATATTATTTTTAAAATATAGAAAAAAATATTCTATACGTTTATTCACTTATAGTATATAAATGCTTAAGACAGGACAGATATGGATGGAAGTATTGTTAACAACGACGATAGTAGAGCACTTACAGACTTAATAAAATATAAGTAATAATTGTACTAAAATCTGCTTAACATTGATATACGTGAGATAAGATAATTAGAAGATTATAAATAATCTTCTCTTGAAAATATAATCAATATACTTTTCAAATACAAATATTTTTCTAAAGCTATACATATATCGAATCTAAGTACGAACATTCAAAATAACGTATCTCATTCGCAATTCTCTTGGCAAATATTAATGATGTATAATAATGACCGAATGAGAGACTTTAAAAAATTTTTTTTTTTTTTCTTTTTTGTACTAAACCGGCTCATACAAGGCAGGCAAAATTCGTATAATTAAGTTTAGTTTAATCTTTCAACAAGTACTTTTTCAAGCGTACCCCTTTTTGTATATCAACTGAATTTCTTATTCAGGATAATAAGCTCTATTATTTATGTAATAGTTTCATATGGGATGGATAATATATAACTTTCCCAATATCCCAATACTCGACTACTCGTAGAGAGAATTTATATAATAAATAATTAAACGTAGACTTTTTCAACTTTCTTCATCGATTAAGCTTAAAACATAAATGAGTTTTAAGATGATTTTAATCGTCGAACTCGTACATTTGATAGGCCTTCCAATCAAGATTACGGAGACATCTAAAATATCAAAGACGTAAATGTAATGAGACAGGGAATATAATTATTATACATATAGAAAACTCACTTTCTTGAAGAAAGTAGGAATCCTTTAGGGCCGCAAACGAAGACACAACTATGCGGTGAACAATTGCCTATTAATTCATTCAAAAGTTCATCGGAAATTGTACCACGTCTACCTTTCCAGGAATCGCTTGGTTGCGATAAAATATGCGTGACTTTCAATCTAAAAAAAAATGATGAATAAAATTAACAAACGGAATTAATGAACAAAAATTTCAACTTCATCGAGTATGTATACATATATATATATATACTAACTTATTTGCCTTGCAAGCTCTCTCCAATTGCTCCACATAGAACATGTTATCTTCGTCTTTATTGAAGTTGGCGAGATTGATACTTTTTCTACAATAGAATGATGATAGATATAAAAGTATTTTACATGAGAATAAATCTTTTATACGAAAAGAGAGATCAAACGCGGTACGAATGAATATAATCGAATACTTACACGTTACGCCTGGCAAGACATCGTTGAATTATTCCCAACATTGCCGTTAGTCCTGTGCCAGCAGCCAACATATGAACGACGGAATAACGATCAAAGGATTCGACGACAAAGACACCAAGCCCGTTGCTCAAAGTAAGTTTTTCTTTGGCATTTAAAGCTGTTATGGATGGACTGAGAGCACCGTCTTCGTATTGTTTAATCATGAGACAGATACAATCTGATGTATAATTCGGTGCCATGTCTTCTGGATGAAGACAGGCTGGTACAGGTGTATAGTATCTAGAAATCTCAACACCTATAATGAGTTAAAAAAAAAAAGAGAAAAAAAAGAAGAAAAACAATTTTATATATATATATATATATATATATAAAGTATATATATGTAGATTTAATAGCAGCAAACAAGCAATTTCGCTCACCTGCGACTTTAATTTTTGCTTCCAGGTGCCTACCAATTGGTATTAATTCTAAAGAATCTTTAGCTCGTAGAACCAACAGGTGAACTAATTTACAAAGGGACGTGTTACTTAATACCTCGTATTCTTTGTAAGTCCTCTTGTTGGTTATTGGTTCTCTGGACAAAGTATGATTACCTTGAGTTTTCCATAAAGTTTTATCCTTTTTCCTGAAGGTAAAGTCTACCTGCAATAAAGAGAATCAAAATTACTACATAATTATCAGGTGAAAGTATATTGACTTACTTCCATGCTTTCATAGTTTCTATTCCACGCAGGTGGCCATTCGATTTCCCCGGCCAACTCGAGTTCGTGTATAACGATATCCTTTTCAAAGGAGAGATTAAAAACGAGCTTGGCATCGTTTATCCTTGATATACGATAGTAGATACCTTGATAGTCGTTTATCGTTTGATAAAAGAGCGTTATCGTGTTAGAAGTTTGCCGCCAATCCATCTTCATTTTCGAAAGATCAAAACCGATTTCTTCTTCGTTTTTTCTTTGCGCTGAAAAATAAACACAACGTTATAAGAGAATAAACATTACGGAGGATAGAAATATTTAAATACATCATCGGTGAATTTCATATTACTTGTGCAACTTTTCAAGAGGTCGTTCGCAATGGAAGATTTTTCATTCGCCTTGGACAGGTTCGAAGTGGAAGGACGACTCAGTCTACCTACGACGCATTTCTGTAGAAGACTTTGATAATTTACCCAAGCGTGAACCTGTAACGAACGATCTATGGGTGCCTCGGGAATGATAATCGTTCAATAAGGAACATATACGCGTTTGATAATATTACTTCGTTAGGATGGCCTTACGTTATCGAACAATTTCGTAGCATCTTTTCCAACTCCTTTCATTAGCTCATCGATTCCGCCAGGATGAAAATCCATGTAACGGGTCACGTTGAAAACGATACCTAAATTAAAGGAAAAAAAAGGAAAAAAAAAAAAAAAAAAAAAAAAAAAAAAAAAAAAAAAAAAAAAAAAAAGAAAAAGAAAAGGAAATTACCAAGCGCAAATATTTACATATGAATGTCGATTAGCATTGGTACACTTTGTACCTCTTATTGCGATCCAAGCGTCATTTTGCTTATTATGATTAGCCAACTCAGTTAACGTGACAGTACGTGGAATACCACCAACTCCGGTTAAGTCGACTCCAGAATTACCTAATCGAATCCAGTCCATGACACTATGACCCGGTGCTAAGGCTGTTTTATTTCTTGGATTACCTAAAAATTGTATAGAGAATATAAAAGAGTATACGTATAATAAGTATAATCGATCGATTTCAATCAATCCATTTATAATCGATATCGTTGATCATAGATAGTTGGATATAAATTATAGGACGAGTTAATTGAAATTCTAGAAACTGAGTCGTAGCATAATCTCAAATGCGTATACTAGAAGAGAGAATAAGAACTCGTAATAAACTAATTGGCAATTGGACTAATTACTAACCATCTTGAATATGTAATTCAAAACTCTTAGATGGGACGTTGGACAATAAAGAGACGCTGTAGCATTGTGACATTCTTTTTTAGATCGATGAATATCAGGATCGTTTAATCTGATTCGATTGATTTTTTCTTCCACGAAATTTATCGAAGTACATCGTTAAACGAAATACATCGAATTTCCAATCTCATTTCGAGACGGATCAAAAAAAAAAGAAAAACATGTGCAATCTTCTGAACGATTACCTATAGTAATTTCAAGTACAAAATAGAACTTAACATATAATCCATACTTTGGAAATATATTACAGATATCAAAAATGTAGACCTTATTCTTTTTCCAGGCCACCGTGTTACCTTGAATTATAGATACAACAGAACATATTTATTTAGCCCGACGAAGTCAGGTCGCATCAAACATAATACAGTTGCGAAACATTGAGTTTCAGTATTGCTTTATTCCTTCTTCTAAGTTATTCTTTAGCGAGCATTATTAAACGATAGTTCCCATAAATGGTAAAGTCGAAAAGTCGTTTTACACGAATTTACGATGCAACGCTTCGTTTAAAGGTTATAAACAAGCATAAAAAATAATAATTTATTTGAATGATTATCATTAAAATCGCATTAGAGAGATATGTCTAGAAATATGTATAATGTATAGAAATTAACTTTATAGATACTATAAAATATATCCTAGATATGATAAACATATGTTTGATTAATTATATATACACCATTCTCAATTTTTCTCGAGGGAAAAAAAAGTCATTGAAATACGTATGATAGTCATTGAATATTTGACATAATCAGAAATGATATATGGCTGATTGTTGTAGGAACACGTTTGTAAACGAGCGAAAAAAGAAAAGTATTCCTAATATTTTCTATAAAAATAACTTTTATCGGGAGTAATATAAATGACGAGTTGAGGTAAGTATCGGCGATAAGAAAACGTACGAGCCGTCACAAAAAATAAAACGAGCGCAATGAATCGATATTGAAGCGAAAACACGGGTAAAGGTGAGATCGTCTCACGGTGGAAGATTGTTCAAGACTGTGAAGGAAACAGTCCACTACATAGGTATATAACGCTGAAACAGGTAGATCAATATAATACCAAGGAGAGAACGGCTTGCCGCTCTAGTATCGCGCGTGTTCCTTCCAATAACAGTTGGTTTACGTTCTTCTCGTCGTCATCTCTTTCTTTTATTCTTCTAAAACGATTATACACATAAATGAACTTTGACAAGAACAAGGAGAACAACGCGTTTGTGAAATTAAATCGATAGGTAAAAAGGTTGATGACCTACAGAGATATAATATATAGTATTATTGAAGGGGTTGTACCATTAAGGCCAAACGACCGGACTTAGAGCAGCCTATTTACATAGGTATATACATAAAACGTCCATTGGATGAATGTGTGAATATAATTGTACAAACGAGTCGTATAAATGAAAGTTAGAAAAACAAACGAAATAATACAAGTGGATGACCGGATATACGTAATGCGTATATAGTATACTTGTATAAGTAGAGATGACGTAGCATGGCTATGGGTTGCGTTGTTAATAATCATTCCGTTGTTCGAATTAATAAGGACTTTCGGTAATTATAAATTCTTCACGTGAAAAGTAAGTAGAATCGGAAAAAAGTGAGGGGGTAGGGAGCGGCCGGAATAGAAAGAGAAAGAAAGAAAGAAAGAGAGAGAGAGAGAGAGAGAGAGAGAGAGAGAGAGAGAGAGAGAGAGGGAAAATGCAGGAGAAGGAGGAGGAGGAGGTTAGTCAAGAAGAAGAGTCACTTACCAGTTGCCGAGCCAGAAGACTTCGTGGACGATCCAGTGTCGCTCGTCGAACTTACATTGGATAATTGTTTTACATAAACGACTCCGCTCGGTAGCAACAGAGTGTTCTTTGCTAAGAGACTCGTAGGTGAGGAAGATTTTACATCGATCATCCTCATTTTTTCTTGCAAATCCGTCGCGTCGACCGAACCTGTCTCGTTTTCGTTCTGAGGCAAGTTAACTCTCTTCATATTTTATCACTTTTACAAGGTATTTTCTTCTTCTTCTTATTCTTTCTCTCTTTGTTAATCACAATGTCAATATCAATTCGATCGTTAATCTTCAACCTCACGGTTATTAGTCCACATCGATACCTTCATCGAGTCAAACTTATAGTTGTTTATCCAGATGTATTGTGCGTTAATTATCTTCACTGAAAATAAAACAGGTTTTCTTTTCTTTCTTTCTTTCTTTCTTTCTTTCTTTCTTTTTCTTTTTTTTTTCCTTTTTTTTTTCTTTTTGCTTTTTCGAAATTATTATGAAATTATTACAGATTACTATAATTGGTTTGGATATAGCGTCGTCGCGAAGGTATACTAAAACCGCGACTAATTTTACCGAATTACGCCAATAAACTTAAAAGCAGGTCGAGTGTATATGCATTATGGCATAGTATTCAACGTGTATCTTTGTTATATACGTACATAAACTCGTTGTAAAAGAATACTTTTTGAGAAAGAAATCTCTTGCGAGAAGAGATAGATGCAATCCTTTCTGTGTCTCGACTACCACCTTGTTGTTGTTTACGATGCAGTAAATTTAGATATGACCAAGCGAGGATATATCGTGTTCGCAGATCGATAGGCGACTGGAAACATCGCATAAAAAGTTTGATTTATTATTTAGTAAAAATAAAGAGGATCCATCGTTCGCAATCATTTTCAAACAATTTATTTTAAATATAATAAAACAATAAAGAGAATAATATTCTTAGTTATCGGGCTTTGCGACGACCATATTCTACAATTGATCATAAATTCTACTTATGTAATAAATAAATTTAGTTAGGATCCATGTCATCTTTTTCAACATTAAGTATCTATTTGAAACTATCCTTGATGTATTGATAATGATAGAAGATTGGGATACATATACATATATAGACAGTTGTATAACTAATCACATAGATTAGTTATACATATAGATTTTAAAAGTATAGAACATCATTGTAATAAAAAAAGGCGAAAGACTTTCTTCTTCATATTTAAAATACTTTCACCGAGACATACCATGGAAAAAAAACTTTCGAAAATGCTATTATATATTGACAGCCTTGACACTCTTGGAAGTTACATTAAACATAGAACGAATTGAATGGAGAAAATTGTGCTTCCTTGTCTTTCTTGAATGAGATCAGGAGGCATTCACCTTTTGCGGGCGCGCATATTTAAAATGCATCGCGATCTTTCTTTCTCTCTCTTTCTCTCTTTATATATATATATATATATATAGATAGATAGATACATACATACATATATATATATACATATATATATATGTAGACACACACGTATATATCTATTTATCTTTTATCAAGGTCATGAACACAAGATAAAAGCGAGAAAACTGCCCACGTAGAGCAAATTTAACTCGATATGCCTTGCTCTTTAATTATGAAATATTTCAATGAGCGTGACAATCGCTCTAACTTTATTTGTACGTGAGAGCATATAATCGATCATAACTGATCTCGTCACAGTATCGACATTGCACGAGAGAAAAAGAAAGATGCACGTACAGAAACTTGCTCGATTCATGAATTTGCCTCTGTGCCAATCAAACGGGCAAACAAACAAAGTCAAAAGAATAAATGATTTGATGAAAACGCACGTGAAAAGTTTTACGTTTGACGTAAATCGGCCGATGAACGAACGTCGCCGGAAAGTGTTCACGAACGACTGTAATTTTAAGGTTAGATTCCGACATCGCTGACGAGAGAATCGAACGAGGTTGTCTTGCGGCTAACTTCGCGCCTTCATGAGATTATCCCTATACGCTTGCGTGGAAACAAAGAATGAGTGAAAGAGAGATGGAGAGAGGCGCGGTCGTGTCTCTCTCCTCTCCTCCCCCCTCTGTCCTCGACTCTCTCTTCTCTCTTGTCGCGACAATGCTGATCGTCTGTCAGAGAAAAGTAAAAGAAATGTTATTAGAAAGCTGTGAATTTAGTGATAGTCATTTTTAACTGAATATACCTATTCATAGAAAAATTACTATTTTTAAGCTAGACCTTTCTATAAATTGCAACAGCAAAGGAATCAAAACAAAAGAAGGAGGATGTTCATGTGAAGTGGACGAAAATTAGAAAGAGAGAGAGAGAGGAGAGAGGAAAGTGAAGGAAGCGTTAGAGAGAGCGATACAAAAGTGACGTTTCGTTAATGACTCGTAACCGCTTTTAAATCACCCATTCGTTGCCCGTCATCTTCCTCATCATCATTTCATATAGAGAGACGATTTACCGAGGGGTCCTCTTGACAGTGTGTGTCAGATTTTCTCTTTACCGGTAACGTTCAATCAGCAAGTTAGATCCAGTCTATCTATCTCTCTCTCTCTCTCTCTCTCCCTCCCCCCTCTCTCTCTCTTTCTCGAATTTTCCGTTGATCATTGTCGAATTTTTAATCTTCAAATTTTAGAAAAAGAAAAGAAAAAGTGAATAATTTCTTACAACATTTGTAAGTATGTAATTTTTATACATTTCATACTTTTTTTATTCTATTTCTACTGTACAATTTTATCTATTACAATTTCCTTTTCTTTTTCCTTTTCTCTCTCTCTCTCTCTCTCTCTCTCTCTCTCTCTCTCTCTTTCTATCTATCTCTCTCTATCTCTTCTCTATCTTTTTTTTTTTGTAGTTATTAGTTTCAAGTATTACAAGAATACCTTAATCGAATTGAGGACATAGCATAGTTTGTAAATGGCGTTTCTTGAACGACTATATTATCGATGTTTTTCCAACAATACATGTTATTTTTTAACTTGGCTCGCAAATTTTATAATTTTGTAAAAAAGTAGTGGGGATAGTAGCTATGCGAAACTGTCAAACTCACATGGTATCGGTCGAACGACCTTGCAATTCTATCCTTTTTCGGACACAACATTCGTTGCCGTTTCCCCCTCTTTTTCTTTATCTATCACGTTTCTCCCTCCTTTTAGGCTTTGCAAGTAATATTTTTCTTATCTTATTATATGATTCGAGAAAAAGAATGAAGAAAAACGTGTTCGTTAAATAAAATCAATGTTGCCGTCTAAAGCACTTGATATTTTTCATTTTTCTCGCTGTTTTACTCGTTTTTTTTTTTTCGTTGTTATTTTCGCTGTTTTTTCTCGCTCTCGCTCTCTCTCTCTCTCTCTCTCCCCCCTTTCCCCCCTCTCTCTATCTATCTATCTATATATCTACCTATCTATTTATCTATCTATCTATCTATCTATCTTTCTTTGTTTCCTTCTCTTTATCGTTTTACATAAAACCGTAAAAGTCGATGAAAACAACACAATATTATTAAATTTGTAAGACAAAGTTAACTGATTAACTCTTAAACTTTTGCGAATATAATCGTTTTTTTAGATCAATTTATGTGAATTCACAATCAATCTTCTCAAGCTTTATAGTTATTAAGTTATTCTCAGGAATAATCTCAAATTTACAATTTTCCAATCGAACGTAAGATTCTTTTTTGTATGTTTTTTTTTTTTTTTTTCCTAATCTATCAGATATCACGTAAGTGTGAAAATGAAATGAGCTGTAGTATTAAGCAACGTGGCGTTGAGATTGAATCATTTAATAGTTCTTTTTGAGCATAAATAAACGTGTTATTTTGTTATTATTATTTTTTGTTTCTTTTTTTAAAGAAAAAATTTTTAAGAGAAAAGGTAAAAATTTACGACGTACTGTCGTGATAATAAAAAAAATTAAGTTATGTAATAAAATTGTCATTCGTTTTCGCAGATAAATGACGACCAAACATAAAAATCAAAAGAAAATGAATTCAGGAAGACAAATATTAAGTTTAATCCATCGTTTTATTGAGTTCATTGCTAAGGGTATATTTACATTAGCAGCTTATATTGGTGGCCCAGTAGAATCTCAACCACCTATAAAAGATTTGACACTTTTACATAATGCAACCACATTAGCTTTTAAAATTAGAAATAAACAAGTATGTTAACCAATATCTAATATATGTATATCTAATATTATTTATTAGTACTATGTGTTACTCATTTGTATGGGATTTTGTTTAGTTATCTTCCGAAGAAGTAGTAAAGTCATACATTGACAGAATAAAAGAAATTCAGCCAGTATTAAATTGTGTAGTCGAAGAACGTTTTGAAGAAGCACTCAAGGAAGCTAAACAATGTGATGAAATGTTGAAATCTCCCAATGCACCATCTGTACAAGTACTTGCCAAAGAGAAACCTTTCTTCGGTGTTCCCTTTACAACCAAGGTAAAATCTATGCCTAATTTATGCGATAACTACTCGACAGAGATATATATTTATTACTATTCTATAGGATTGTATCGCTGTTGCTAATATGAAGCAAACAGCTGGTTTGATTCTTCGTAAAGATTTTGTCTCTGAGAAAGATGCAGAGGTGATAAGACTGATGAGAGCAGCAGGAGCTATACCATTAGCGTCGACCAATGTCTCAGAACTTGCAATGTGGTGGGAAGCACATAACCGTTTGTATGGTACCACCAGAAATCCATACAACACAAGGTAGTTCATTATATTTGTAATAACATATTAGGTTTAAGGTTAGAATGTTAATTACCATACATTATTGCACAGCGCATTCCAGTCGTCACATTTGCTGCTCTAGTTTTATTTGAATTTTTTGTATTATTATTTTTAGACATATAGTAGGTGGTTCTTCTGGGGGTGAGGGCTGCATACAAGCAGCAGCTGGTTCACCATTAGGAATAGGATCAGATATCGGTGGCTCTATTCGCATGCCATGCTTTTTCAATGGAATTTTTGGTCATAAACCTTCCAAAGGTTTATTTTATAACAAAAATCATTGATGCCTATTATTAAAGCTTTATTTTAGCATTAAATTAATAATTGAATTTACATTTAGGCATTGTTTCAAACGATGGTCAATATCCAAGTGCCCATAGCGAGGATCAGAATCAATTACTTGCAATAGGTCCTATGTGTAGACATGCACAGGATATGAAACCTATTCTTAAAATACTTGCTGATAAGAATGCAGAAATATTGAATTTAGATGATAAAGTTGATATTTCAAAGATCAAGGTAAATGGAATGTTTCTAAAACATAATCATTTTCAATAAATAATTATAATTGTACTTTTTTACTTAGTTTTATTACATGGAGGACGACGGAGGGCAATACTTTGTGTCCCCTGTAGATCAAGAAATAAAATGCGCTATGAGAAAAGTGTTGCTTCATTTTGAAAAAGCATATAAAATAAAAGCTACGAAAATACATGTGCGAAAATTTAAAAAAAGCATTGCTCTATGGTTAGCGAATATGACGTCTAAAGATAACAAAGATTTTTCGTATGAATTATCCAATCGGAACGGAAATATAAATATTTTATGGGAATTTGTGAAGTGGTTAATGTTCCTAAGTAATCATACATTAATTGCTCTTCTAACTGCAACATTTGAGAGGTTTGGTATAAAACATGGGAGTGAGCAATACACAAAACTTATACAAGAAAGTAAAGACCTTTACCAAGAATTCAAGGTAGGGTATATAGACGTTGTTAATGGTGTCTTTAAAAATCACATAGGAATCGAGAAAAATCTATTCTGTGTCTGCATTTCTACGTATAACAAATCCACGCCTATAACTTGTTAGGATCGGACTTCTCTTGGCTGTTTTGCAATGTATTTGCAAGAAATAGCCAGATATGATTTGTTCTTGCCATAGAATCATGGATCGTATGTTTGTTAATGGACATGATTTTTATTTCCTCACGAATCCAACGTAAATCTGACGTGGAAAAAGCAATATTTCTATGGTATTGCGTGCTTCTTTTATAAGTAGTACAATATCATTTTACATTCTGCATGCAAATAGATACGAGACATCGTATTAGCAACACTCTTCGAAATTATATTCTGACATTTTAATTCTGACAAAGTGACGTTTCGACTTAGAACCGACGCATGCACCTCAATATCCATATAGATCTTCAAATAATATATACGATGAATATACGTGTATTTATAGTTCTATTAAATTTCGCATATTTTCAGGATATTTTGGGAGAAGATGGTGTTTTCTTGTATCCGACTCATCCCACGGCAGCGCCATTACATCACGAACCACTTATAAAAGCATTTAATTTTTCGTACACTGCAATTATTAATGTTCTGGGCTTGCCAGCTACAGCTTGCCCGTTAGGATTAAATAAGCAAGGACTTCCTATTGGCATACAGGCATGGCATTATATTTACTTAATTTTTTCTTTCAAATCTTCCCACAACATATCAACGTTAATTTAATAAATTATCTATAGATTGTTGGTGGTTTAAATCAAGACCGTTTAACGCTTGCCGTTGCTGAGGAAATTGAAAAAGGATTTGGAGGTTGGGTTCCTCCAGTTATCGTAGCTTAAAAGTATGGGTATTTTAGACAATAATAATGGAGAATGCATTGAAATGCATTAACATACCAAATCCTGCCTTTCTCAGCTCTTGAACAATTCAAATCTTCACAAGGAAAGATATCTGTGCATTAAAGTCGCTAGAAGAAAGGTAAACATTAACGTTATTTTCGTGTTAGACGTGTTCGATGTCAAGGATGAATTATTATTTTTCTTTTTTTTTTCTTTTCTTTCCTTTTTTTTTTTTTTTCTTTTTTTTCCTATTTCTTTACAAACGGTAATGATAATATATCTTATATAAACTTATTATTATTATGTCGTGATAACAAATATAAACAGATGTTTCATTAATAATTCATTAATAAATTATTCGCGTTGTTGAAAAATCTATTTTAATAAATAATGTCTACAGAGTATATGATTAATAAGCGCAGATATAAAACTACCTCTGATTGAGCAACTGAATCTTTATGGCTAAGCATTTGTAAATTTATACTTCAGAAGTTTTTCTATATAATAATGCATTCGCATAAAGAAACTATAACAAAATCGTACGAGAGGTATATTTGTATATAAATAGAATATTATGTATCAAATGTTGGACTGCAGCTTTTTCTCCCCCCTTTTTCTTTCTTTTCTTTTTTTTTTTTTTTTTTTTTTTTTTTTTTTTTTTTTTTCTTTTTTTTTTTTACCTCGTAGACTTTTGTGTAGACTTTTCTATTTTCATACACAAAAGAATGTGATAACGAAATCATTTAGTAAGAGAAAGTGCTTTTTGGTAATGTAATAAGGTATAATGTTATTTAAATCATCTATTGATGTTAATATGTCGTATATATAAATATATTTTATTGTATTATAAATAATAAATTTTTACTCTATTATTCCATCAAAAATTCTCCGATACTCATTTCCTGTTAGGATAGGTTATCTCACGGGAAATTGTATTGTACAAAGTAAAAAAAAAAAAAAACAAACGTTTATTTTGTTCGAAAATATATTTTCATTTTTATCATAACAAATACAATGTTTAAATGGAATTTGTTGTGTTTTTAAGAGAATATATTCTTAATAAATACATGATGTATTTGAAGTTCTGCGATCGAGTGTTTGTGGAATAAATAATTTATTACATATTTACAAGTACAACGAATACAATTTCTGGAGAATACCTTGACGTATAATTTTTAATAATTTTAGAAAGAGCTTACCATACGTCCATATAAAGTAGATAATATATTTAAAAATATTTAAACGCATGGGGTCTATGTATTTGATCTAAATTTATAGCAATTTAAATAAGCAATAAAAATTTTATTAATAGAATACAGGAACTTCATAAAAACGGTATCAGCTTCAATTTGGCTATAAATTTGTTCAACGTAGCCTCATACAAGCATGCATAAAAGCATATATATGTGTTGCATATATCAGTCCTTGTCGTACGAGTAAATATTTATGATATGTTTTTAACAAATTTTCATTATTTCTTTTCTAATATAAAAATTATATTTTAGGAAGCTACGATATTATACTGGTCCACGAAAAAAAAGAACAAGGATCACCTATTAGAAAATATATAAGTACGTGTAATACATTAGAAAGAAAAACAAAAAAAAAAAAATACTTTCACTTTCATCACAGAAGTTCATTAACAACTGTATCGTCAAAGTATCGACAAATGTACTTGGCGTTATTTCTTTCCAATTATACCGTGTGTCACTTAAAAATCTTACATACGAAACTAATTGTATAATATTTATCTAGAATCTTTATCGCATACTTCGAGGAAATATTTAGTATCGACATAAAGAGATCACTTTTACGTAATGAGATTCATTTCCTCCGTTGGCGTATGACTTTTACCAGTTCTAATGAGTACCTTTTCCGATCTATTTTCTAATGAATTGTCTTTGCTATCTTCACTATCGGGCCTACTAGATATCATTTCAAATTCATTCGAATTCGTTTCAGATTGTAACTCGAGTAATGCCAAGTCGTCGACTTCTCTTAAATGATCCATTCTATTATCCAAACCATTAGTTTTAACTTCATTACCATTATTACTTTCAGAAACTTCTATTAAACGAGTTCTATCTTTTTGTTCTTCTATCTTGTTCGCATTTTTCGAATCGAAAGAACTAACTGTAGTTCTAATCAAACTTAGCTCCACGCTTTTCCCATCTCCATTATTTCGATAGGATTTACCAAAACTCTTGAAACTTTCTTTTTCGTGTTTGTGTCCTTCGAAAACTGGTTCATTTCTTTTGTAATTTTCAACGTTCTTTGATTCCACGACTTTGTCATCGTCGGCAAAGTTTGTCAGTCTTTCAGAAGCATTCTCATTTCTTTCATCTTGTAATTGTTCCTTTTCCTTTTTCAAAGCTGCCAATTCAGCTTCCTTCATTGCTGAATGAATGACTGGCTCGGCCCAAAGACCAGGATTAAAGGATGGCCCAGTGCCCCCTAATTCGGCAGGTAGAATATCCGTTGGGAGATGCTCGTGAAGAGTACTAAGATTATTTCCATGCAGATAAATCTAAAATAATAATACTATATTAATCGTAGAAAATGTTTGAAAATTTTTATACAACGTTGAAATAAATTTAAAATAAATTTAAATTAAAAGCTTGGATAGCATCTAAATTAAATTATAAATAACATATTATTAAAATTTATGACATTATATCAGCTCACACAATATTAACCATTCAATGACTCGGATATCATTTAAAACGAACAATGTTTCAGGAAGTTATACTAAAGAATAACTCGAAACTCACCTTATTACGAGTCTTTTCATCCAGAAAAGGTTTAACAAGAGCCAAAGTAGCTTGAACGTATAAAGGAGCCGAAAGGAAGTGTATAGCCTTGAATCTGGCCGGAAATCGACCACGAAGCGCAGCTATCAAGTTTCGAAGAGCTGCTGCACCTAATGCACCGCCTTGCCGCAGAGAAAATCCACTCCAATCTACCACAGCAACGAAACCGGATTGCTGTAAGAATCAAATAAAAGCTAAATGTAGTTGAATCTTCCGGGTAAGTTACATAGGGATTATGATGTTTTAATCGAGAATCTTCTTTCTTAGCGAACGAACCTGGTTTCTTGGATCTTGAATTAGAATTTCAAGGACTAAAAAAATAGCTCGTTGAACTGATAACGCTGGCACTGCAATAGGATCCCATTGTGAAGCTAGGATTACTAAAACACACCTGCCTTTCCTAAAAAAGACATTATCTTTAGATTATGATATTCTTATCTAGATTAACATATTCTTATGTATTTTATCGTTCAACATGCTAAATGCCATACCCCGATTTTTTACAAATCAATGCACTCCTCATTATCATAATTATTACAGTAGACTTTATTTTATTAGCCTTTAAAGCATCACTGATTAGATCTCAAATTAAAAATCCTTCACGGCATTCAACGTATTAAACGATAGATCTTAACGAATCGGATCGATTTAAATCTCTCGATCTTACCTGTCGCGAGCAGGTAAAACACCGGGTATACCAGCACGTAAAGCTCGTTGCAAGGCAGGATCACGAGCAGTAAGATTACCGAAAATATCCTGTCGATGAGCTATCTGAGCTTGATAAGCAGCTATCAGAGCAGCTGCTTGCTCGGCCCGATACTTCCGTGCGAGCAGGAAGCGCGTAATATATTCGTCCGTGCAATGTTTCAAGTCTAGGACAAGCCAATAATGATGGTAGACACATACATATATATGTATACATATATATATATATATGTATACATATATATGTATATATTTATATATGTATATATATAAAGAGGAAAAAAAATTAAAAAGGGACGGGGTCATTGTTATGCTCAAGGCGAAACGGGAAGCAGTTTGAATACGGACGCGGAATTATATCGGACAGGAAGGCACGAACGAGACTTCACCGGAAATTCGAGGCTTTTCAAGCAAACTACTAACTCCTCTTACAAAACATATCAATTGTACATATATATATATATATATATATACAATTGTATATATGTATGTATATGAAATTGAAGAGAGTAAGGGTATATAAAAATCGTCTTACCCACATCCGGCATCTCTCGGAGAATCGCTCGGACCGATTTAATGGCCAGCTTTTTGTCTCGCTTGTCCAACTTCGCATCTTCTTGGTAAATACTCCGAGAAAGTGACGTACTTGTGTGACCACTCGGATCCCACATGTATTCGCAATACTCCGACATCTTTGAAATCTTTTAATTCCTCTTTTCTTCGATGAAAGACGAGGAAGATCTTAAAAATAAAATTAATTCGATTTTTACACGTTCACCGTTTGCAATATCAGTCGTTTACTATCTCTTGCTTCTTAAGCCATCGTGGTACTCGTAATACGAACTTCGAGTCTACCGATCGAATTACGCCGTCTTAAGCTGATCGTGACACTCTTTGCCAACCAAGTATGTTTTATAAAAAATTCTTGGTAAATCTTGACATGAAAGATCAATGTCTATAGACGCGCCCATAAACAAATAAACTATGACAAATCGCGATTTATCATTTTACTGTATTTTTTTTTTTTTTTCTTTTTTTTTTTCTTTTTTTTTTTTTTTTACAAACACAAAAAGTAAAAGAGCACATTTGTAGGATCTTCGAGTAAAGTAAGGAAATACAAAGTATCTTAAGGAAATTATTCACTGATTAATCATAACTGTTTTATTCGTATCTTAGTTAAATAAAAGAGGAACACTCATTTTATCAACTTAAATGCTTCGATCCAAAGATAGAATAAATCATGTAATTTTGTATCATTCTTTTGAAAGGTACAAAATTTACGATGATTCATACGAACCAAGGACAATGATCTTAAGGATTTATCGATTAAAAAAGACTCTTATTCGAAGGATACAGGATCGATAGATTGATCGAAGTAGATTAGTGAACACTGCTCTTCCAGCTTTCTAAGAATGAGTCATCGCCAAAGAAGGCGAATCACCTCGACATCGAAAACTCCTTTCGATAGACAATTCCTTAATCAATTACGATCATCGAAAGTCTTTTCTAGTCCGTTGATTACGACATTCGTATATACATGAACATTTCGTGATCGAATGTAAGATCTTACGAAATTGTCCGTGTCATTGCCGCGACAGAATTTTTTTTTTTTCTTTCAAATAATTACGGAGTTTGAAGATCATAAAATAAAACGTACAAAAAATTCATCAGAATTATAATTTATAATATGTTAATCATTTATATTTCGATCGAATGAATACATCAATCTAAAAATGAATTCCATAATTCATAAAAATTTAAACACGCACCAAGGTTAGTTTAATCATTCATAATATTTACTAAATTCTTTGAGGCTAATTATTAATCGAAACGCTTTTGTACCTCACAACCTTTTCTCTCTTTCACTTTCTACTTCTGAAGAGATTATAAAACCCAAGGATAATCGTAGAAAAGAAAACAAAAAAAAAAGGAGAGAGATCACAGAAAGGATCTCTGAGATCGAACGCGCAAAGGTAAGCTCGATCGGCGACTGACAGGTCGCCGATAAAGTCGCATGCTAGTGGCCGTTCAGCGGAGTTATAGAGTGTAGCTCTTGTGAAATATGAAAGAGCAGGATAAAGAGAGAGAGAGAGAGAGAGAGAGAGAGAGAGAGAGATGTATATATACCAAGGAGAAGGACTCAGTTGAGTTGTGAGAGATAGAAGAAGACAAGAGAAGCCGGTTACCTGTAAGAGTGAGGGACATCGACCAAGAGAGACAGAAGAGGACAGGACAAGCCGGTTAGCAATGAACGTGCGAAAGAGAGAGACATGGAAGAAGAGGAAAAGAGGAGAGGGAAGAATGGAGGCTGACTCACCAGCTTTCTGCTCGTTGCGCCGCTATTGTGAACCCGTTCTCCGAAAAATTCAAGCGTTCATCGCTTTGGTACATTGGCGTCGAGAGAAAGAGAGAGCCAGTAGTAATACGTTTGTATATAATTTCATAACGTGGACAGGTGTAGAAAAATTATGAGGAAAAAACATCTGGATTACAAGAAAAATATGAGAAAAGAGATCGATCGAACGATCGTTGGAATCGACAAAAATTTCTTTTCTATCTTTTTATGTATTTCTACAACACACATCCGCACACATACATAAAACTTTGATCATTTTACAAAAGACGAAAAAATATTCGTAAACTTCTTTCGATGAAATTTCATATCACTTAGACGCGTACAAAATATTTTCTTTATTATCAACGTTAATAATTATTCTTGTTATGACAAAAGTCTCGAATAAATGTAACAAAGAAAATTAACGGAACAGATGGTACATATTCGATATGTACCATCGTACATAAATGCAAAACATTTTGCTTCGTGCAAACAACGAAGAAAACATATCACCAGAACAATAAACGTTTTGAAAAAAAAGAGAAAAAGAGAAAGAGAGAGAGAGTGAGAGAGGGGGGGGGGGAAGAGAGATATATTTGCGAATGTATGCAATCGTCACGTCTTACTGACTATTCGAATGGAGTACGTGCAATCGAGTCAAAGAAGCACGGTATACTACGCGCGTAGCACATAATTAATAGATAATTGTCTTGTTTTTCTTTTTTTTTTTTTTTTTCTTTTTTTTTTTAACTAGTTACGATTAGTAATCTGGAAGGACAACGAAGAAAATAGCGTAACATACTGATTAATCGTACGTGAAGATAAGACAACTATTAGTCGCGTTGTCATAATACTATATATATATTTATATATATATATATATATATGCACTTAATTATACAAGTACGGTGCATTCGAAATATCGCTTATAACTGTTTTATAGCTAGTTTATAAAAGTCATATCAAAAATATATGGATGCATATAAATTTAAAATTATGGTAATCGATGTTTCGAATCTTTGAATTTAGTCGTGAGACGTGATAACCTATCGTTTTCTAATGAATATTACTATGGAATCGAGATTTGCACTTTTCCAATACTTCAAGGACGAGCCTCGATGATATCGAATGAGAACGTTCGAATCGATGCAAATCGATGCGAACGTTCTCCTCAAGAATACATATAGAAAATATCGATTCTAATACGATTAAGATAAAAATGTTCATATATTTGTTTCGAATAGAAATGTCTAAACGAAGTTGAGTTTTTCTTTTCTACTTTATTTTGTAATATTCTTTTTTAAAACGTGTATATGCTTCGATAAGTATTATTCGTGTACAAGTTGTGGAAGCGAAACAAACCGTAACGTAGACCATCGAGGACGTTACGCAATGTGACGCTAGAGAACTGGTAAAACGAATTGAAAAAATAACTAGACGATGTTTAATTTTCTTCTTCTATAATCCAGGATATTCGATTAATCGTACAAATATCGAATTAGCTAATTATCTCATGCACATAGCATTTTCAAACGACAGATTGAATCAAAAGTGATTATTCTTTTTCGTGACATATCGAATAAATTTTCCTTTTTTAAATTGCAAAACTACAGGCCTAAAAACTTTTGGTCTATTAATCTGTATTAATACCATTAATATTATGCGGACCGGAAAGTAATATCGTTTTTGTGCATGTCGATATTTGATCGTGATTAAAAATAAAAACTTGTTAAAAATTTATTCGTTTGAATTTAATTTAAGAAAGCGACATTACTTTCTGGTCCACCTAATAAAAATAAGTAATTGGAAAACTATTTTTCATTTCATATGTAAACGACAAAACAAGACTCGAATTAATATATTTATCTATCCATAATAACAATATACTTATCTTGAAAATTCATTCTATTTATAAAGAATAGTGTTTTATCAAATAGAAATTGTCAACTGTTTGAGTTCAAATTTATTTCAACGTTTCCATGAGAAGAAGTCGAAACTATTATCGATTTATTAAAGCTCATCCTTTGTTGAGCTTAAATAACTTGGGGAAAGTTTATCGATTCTCTATCTTTTTCTCTCTCTCTCTCTCTCTCTCTCTCTCTCTCTCTTTCTCTCTCTCTCACTCCGTTTCGATTGAATTATAGAAATGATACAATTAACATAACATGAAGCTCGCGGCGATATGCTACGTTTTTTATTGGCCAATGATAGTAACACCGTTTAATTGCATTAAAAAACAAAAGAAAGAGAGAGAGAGAGAGAGAGAGGCAGAGAGAAATTTACAACCAAATTGACAAGTTGGACCTTAAAAATAAATTATACTTTTTTTTATTCTTTATTCAAAAAAAATATTGAAGCAAAAACTTTGATGCAAATTTTAAAAACGTCATTTAAATTAGTTTCATAAAAATATAGTTGCTATAAAAATGGCAACCTATTACACGTGATCTCAGAAATGCGGCAAAAATAAATTAAATAAATTAGTAAATTTAAATGTTATTCAAATATCTTATCTTATCGTATTTTATTAGTGTTGAATACTGTTCATCTAAATGATATTCAGAAACTGTGTATCGGAAGTATTGAAAGAAAGAAGTATATCATTATTTACAGCCAATTGACAGCAACTGAAAAAACTTATTTACTTTTTGTATTGAAAACAAAAACGCGAAAGACAAAGTATTCGTTCATTTTCAAAGATGATATATTTGAAATAATGATATATTTGAAATAAGAAATTAAAAGAACTTTTTTTTAAAAATAGGCAAAAGATACCTTTTTCTAATATCGACGTGTCGTGCAATTGCAAGTTTTGAGTATCAACAAAAATTTCATTTAACGATCCTACACGATAATTATTATATTATTTTTTTCTCACAATTTTCGATAAATTATTTTCAATCCCGAAACCTAAAACACACAGAATCACTTTGTTTCAATTAGCACGAAAAAACAGCGTATCTCTTAGGATATCCTTTTGATTTTTGTTGGCGGAAGAAGACGATTTTTTTTTAAATTGGCTCGAATTAACTCGAGCCGGCTTGTCGAGGAAACCGTCCGGCGCGAAACTGACGGTTCGAAACCGTCAGCTCGGTAACCGACCTCCGACCATGAAAGAAGGCGCCACTCTATGGATTCCCCGAACGACCATTAGAATAGACGGTTGGTAACGATGACTGTAACTTGTGAAAGTAGTGCCCTGTTCTTTTATCCTGTTAACACAATATTTTATTTCTAATATTTTGATTTGTACTGAGCAAAGGAACATTTTCCAAACATAAATCTTCCTTTACCTTTCGGCTAAACGATTAAGGAAAAGCCACGTGGGTTTCCAAACCAATCATACTTGTAATCGTGTCTTATGAAAGATAGAGAATCGACTACTCTTGTATTTTCTAGTTCACAATGCGTCCTTGTCCGCGTAAATCATTGTTGGCTCGTTAACCGGTCAGGCAAGGTACATTGCACCGAAGATATAAATCATAAACTGGTAGTACAGTCAGCCATATTGTGTCACTGCATGTGCCTCATGATCTATACCAGACCGGATATTTGCTTCGATTATGATTACCGAAGCGAAACAGTAATAATCATTCTCCTCGATCATCTTGAAGTAATGATCGATGATTCTTAATGATCGTAAAGCTCCCTCCCCCCTCCCGTCCTCTCTCTCTCTCTCATCCTATCTCTCATCATAACGTTCATTGTTAAAAAGAAATAAAAATACTTTTGATGAGTCACGAAAAGAGCATCGAAGAGGGTACGAACATTATTCACTATAAATTAAGAGCCATTTACGATCTACATATGTAATCGAGTATGTGCTCGAATAGAATCAAGAAGTGTTGAAGCTGTGCGTCGAACGTTCCTTGCGTGTTATTACGTTGAAATTTAGAAATCATCTAAATGCAATTGCATCAACTATGTCGTAAGTAAGGATGAACTAATTTCGTATTTTTTTTTTTTATCAAATTTATTGTTATTTTTTTGAACGGCTTGGAATTGTTATATTTACGAAAGCGAAACAAATTTCGACTTAACACAATTTTTAATAAACAGTTACCCGTAATTATCTACATTGTGGTAATAGCTAATATTTGATATAAAATTCAACGATTGACTCGTATAGAGTGAATTTTTATCGACGAAATTAATCTAGCCGACTATAAAGAATTATCCTTGTTAAATTATGTTTTTAATTATAAAAATTGTCTAAATCGAATTCATTAAAGCGATAATTCATTTACAATTCGTGTCAGAGATTATCATATTAAATGGAAATATTTCGAAAGATATATATTACTTACGTTCGCTGATTGATATTTGAACCAATCACTTGTACTAACACTTAGATGAAATCGATAAAAAAAAAATGTTTAAAAATATGTAATAAGTACTTTTACGAATTAGATTGTATTCAAAATATTTCACCGAGACAAAATAATACAAATAACTTTGTCCGGATCAAACAGGTCAACACAGATCGATCGAATACTTGAAAATAAGAATTATTGAATTATCTTTAAAAGAAAATAAATTAAATATTAATCTGCTTATGTGCAAGCTATTTATAATTTATAAAATCGATTTTTTTGTCGTTGCTATAACTCGGCCATTCATTTAGAATAAAAGATAACAGATCTAGTATTAGGAAACCAGTTCGTAAAATTAAAAGTAATTCTAACTTGTTCTATTTATTTATTTTGCTTTAGTTTAAGAGTTGAAATCGCAAAAATAAAATGTAACGATCTAAACTTTCGTCTTTTAATCACGAGATATTAATCTCTGTATCACAATAATATAATATATTATTGTAAACAATAAGCAGAGAGATATCCTGTTTCTTTCGCTATTGCTAAACCAGAATGTCGAAAGGAACGAAAGAGTTGGTGGGGAGTAGTTATATGAAGCTTCGATAAAAATTCGTCGTCTCTCCGTCAGCGAATAAATGAAGAGAACACATTTGTTCATCAGTTTGCAGTAGACTTCGAAATCGTTCAAGCTTCATATGCATTGATAACAACGAATAACATTGGCTATCTTCTCGAAAAAAAAAAGGTATTCTAATTGGTCTAAAAGATAATCTTATCGAACCGATCCTATCAAATTTTATTCGATCTTAAGGACAATCTTATTTAATCGTTCTGATTAAATTTATTTCATGAACAAGAAAAATATTTGAATGAAACGTTGTACGTCTATATATGCGATTAATAGTCTCCCGTTCGTAACTTACATACTACTTATTAGTTTTTTTGTGTGAACATATATTGAATCATTAAAAATATTAATAGCAAATTATTACAAGCACACGATCAAAAAATTTGTACGAAGAACAGCAGGCCGACTAAAGTATGGCATAAGTATAGTTCGTGATCAAAAGATGAACCATAAAACGATTCCTCTTTCAGCAAGTGCTAGTTAAATAAAAAATTTATCAGCGATTACTTTAATAACCGTATATCAGCATCGTTGCTTCCAGTCGAGTCTGTTTCGCGATAGAAGCATCTTGCTTTCGAATTTCTCGTTGCTTGATGTTTGATTATAAAAAAGAAAAAACATTCGATACAAATTTATGCAGATTCTTGTAAGATCCGTGATCGAAATTGGATTAAAAAAAAGAAATTGTGTGAGTGTAACAATTAATTTTAGTGCCATCGATCGATAATTTATAAGTTAAATCTCGTTAGAAGAATCGAGATTATTAAAATCTGCGTTAGAAAAATCGAAAGAAAAAATAGTGTTATAATAAATAACATCGAATAAAAGCTATGTTGTTTTTTAACTCGACACGATTACCACAATCAAATATTAACCTAAATAACTTTTATCTCTTGCGCATGCTAATACGGGATCTAACTACTAACATACACATCGTGTACGTCGTCGATACTTCAATTTCTTCCATGTACGTAGATCATTAATTATTCAAATAATTTATTTTAAAAAGTACATTATTCTTCGACAATTTACAATAATATCATTTTGACAATAATATCATTTATATAATTATATTACCTATTTATATATCGGAATATAAATATTATAATGACAATATAGTTGTCTAATTTTATAAAAGTCTTTTTATGATATTACACGTTTTATTATAAGAATCTGTAATTACGATCAAAATTGTTCGTTGAATCTTATCTTCATTGTACTCTGTGTATATGTATGAGGGTTCAATTAAATATATCGGTATATATTCACACATACAACTACAAAGAAACAGGTTTGTAAGTGATTTCAGTCTCATAAGAACTGTAGAACACTTCGGATCGAGCACGCTGCTTCTAACATTCGTCATTTATATATATATATATTTATTGTATTCTATCATCTATAAGCAAGAACATTGAAACTGCGTATATAATTTGATAATTTTAAACATAATTTAAGCTTCTAATAAAATTTCTTCGTTCGTATTTTTAACTAATCCTGTAATTATAATTTTATTTTATAACATTATTCACAGATTAGAAAAGAATTTTCGATAAACTAACAAATAAAAATATTTTTTTTCAGGAGAAATCTAACAAAATGATTCGAAAGATGAATACTTTTATTCACGTTGGCACGTGCGCCATGTACGCTTACGTTACTTTTCATGCTTCCTTCATACAATCGATTCCATTTCTGGAAGAACTATTTTCTGAATTTGACCCTGGAATATTGAAGTTTTTGACGATGTGGAACATGGTAAGTGGAAAATTTTCCTTTCGAGTTATCTAACATTCTTTTTTTCTTCTTTCATTATACCCTCTGACATTTTATATTGCCAAAAAATTTGATAAGAGATAAAAAATTTTAATTAATCCAACGAGCATTCATTAAAAATTCATTCTTCGTTTTTTATATAATCGAAGTCACAAAGTTGAAAGCTTCAAAAATATTCTATTCAAATATATATATATATATATATATATATATATATATATATATATATAAAACAGACATTTATTTAAAAATGCATATAAAATATATTTATCAAAGTCGACATTATTGATTTCACGATTTCATTCGAGATATAAATAAATATATAATTATGTATTTATCATACTTATCAATTTTATATAATAACAAGGTCAGCTTTATCAAAGTATTATCAAATATGTATAAAAAAAAATATGATATATTATTCGTAAAGTGATTTTCAAAAAGGAAAAAAGATAAAAAAGAAAAAATAAAAGGGAAAAAATTCAATTATAGCGATACGAAAACAACGATAAAAGGCGTCTTCATTCATTAAGAATAGAGAATCTGAAATGCACCAAACGCATTGCGGTAAGCGATTATATAGCAAATACCGTTCGATTTCTCGCGTCTCTCACATCGAGGAGGTCATGGTATGACGTATAACTTGTGCGACGAAAAAATTAGAAAAACGACGAGAGAAAGAAAAAAAATTTATTTTATTTGCGAGTTTACGCAAAATACACATTGCACATATACATCAACTTTTGAGATAAAAAGTTTTCACGTTGTATCAACATCGTGTAATGACACTTAAAAAGCATGATTCGACAAGTTTTCCTTTTTTATTCCGTTTATGTTATCATTATATTACATTGTCATACCTAGATATAGTACTAAGTTGTATGATATAGACGTTTACTTATATATTCCCTAGAAAACGACAACGATTATGATGATGTCAAGCATGCGCATTTTTAGTCTGCGCAGAAAATCAGCCGCATACCTCCTCTCCTTTCGCATCCCTCTCTTTCCTCCTGCAAAATTATTCTAAATGACAGTACGTTTTTCACATTATGCTTGTCCTTTTCTCTTTTTACGCTGTATATACATACATATATACTTGCTCCAAAAATCGCTAGACTTCCTTTGGTTATTTAATGTTAGTAATTCCAATTTTTATAAATACGTGAAGCGTATTCGCTTGACAATAAATACAGCCGATTAGATAGAGACAAATACACATACAGACTGAGAAAGATAGATAGATAGATCGAGAGAGAGAGAGAGAGAAAGAGAAAGAAAGAGAGAGAGAGAGCGAGAAAGTAGATATCATATTCCCCTCCAAACAGGAATTAGTATAATAGTGAATAGTAGTGAGACGGAACATAGTACGTGAAACATTAGTGGCCATGTGCTCAGCTACCAAAGCCTCATATGTGATATTACGTCTAATCTACTCGTTATAAAATATATCGATGAAGTTAAACTCGCCAGATTATATTGTATAATGTACGAAAGGAAACAAGAATGCTTTGAAAATTGAATAATTGAACTTTAATATTTTGCTTTATCACTTTTTTCCTTCTTTTCTTTTGTTTTTATTTATTCTCTTATTTTTCCAACTAGTTACATCAAAATTTCTCTCCTCTCTTTCTCTCTCTTTATCTTTTTCCAAAAGCCACTCGCATGCTCGAAGTGAACAAGCATCCAACGAACGATGCGGCGCACGCCTTTTCTTTCCTCTGTTCTCTCTCTCTCTCTCTCTCTCTCTCTCTCTCTCTCTCTCTCTCTGTCTCTCTCTGTCTCTCTCTTTCTCTCCCACCTCTTTTTCTCTCATCCGTCAGTAAGTTACAGTCCGCCGAGACGATCGGAGTACGAACATCGCGTATCATCAAATTTCAACGATATCTATTAAGGTTTTCCTCTTTGAAAATTTTCAAAAATGTCTTTCATATAAATGTATGTATACGTAATAAGAAAAGAGCCGATAAGATTTGTTAATAATAGTGCAAAAATCGCACGAGAAAAGTGAAAAATCGTGAGATACAGTGTACATTCTTTGCATGTTAAAGGGAGAGAAAATAAAACAAGTAAGAGAGCACGATCATGCGAATAAAAATAATTAAAAAAAAATGAAAATAAAAACAAAAAGCGAATGTGCTGAAAGACAAACACGTGCAAAGGACACGCAGCTGATACGTAGCTACGTCGATGGACGATGATAAAAACAGTTTGACCCTTTCTTCATCGTCGAGAACGCGGAAGAAACACATCTCGTGATTTATAATCTCTCTCTCTCTCTCTCTCTTTCTCTCTTGTTTATTTACTTTCTTTCTTTTATTTATTCAAAGAGATGCTCAAAAGTCAAACGGTCTTTTATTTTTCGAGTTGCGTCTTTCGAATTCATTGTTGAATTAAAAAAAAGAAATGTACGATTAAGTTTAATAAATGTGAATGTTATTTTGCTATTATTCAGTGAAAATAAGGACAAATGATTACGTCTTATAAGAACTTAAGTCTTATAAGAGCTTTACAGGAAGATTATATAACAAAATTTTGTAATGTGATTTCGCTATAATTACACTTATAAAAACGTTCAAGTTTTTTTTACATATAAGATATATAAATTATTTATAGCATTTGTATGCATTTTCAACGCGTTATCATTTATAGTTTTATCTAGTTAATATAAAAATAAATGTAAATAAAAGACATGAAAAATAAAATGTCAAGATAACATTTGATGAAACATGAGCAATATCATAAAAAAATTGTAGTATCCGATAAAAATATTATAGTATCCGAAAATCAGGCAACCGATACGCGCGCGCATTCTATATTAAGCAACGAATCATTTTAAGTGTAGAGTATTTTTTTTTATCAAAGTTCATGTACACCTAGAGATATTTCAATCTATTTAAACTCGTATAAAGATAAAAAAAAAAGACAACGATTACAACTCTTTTATCTAATTATCTCGAAACATGAAATAATTGATAGATATAGTAAGAGAATAAGAGAATAAGAGAAAAAAAATTTAGTAGACAACGAATTAAAGAGAAAGAAGTGAAGGAGACTAAAGGAACCCCTCGGGTACACTAGCAACGAGGCCTAGTTTCTATCTTTCGCTATCTCCGTTATCGATCCAAACACGATCGTGTCTCGGCTGGTTGACAGTGAGAGAGCACAAGAGAGAAAGAGAGAGAGAGAGAGTATGTATGTATGTATGTACGTATGTATATATGCACGTATGTATGTATGTACGTATGTACGTATATATGTGTGTTAGATACGAAAATGTGGTAGCATTTCACCTAACGTAATTAACGTCTAAATTGTCTCGCGATAATTTAGGTCATGAAAAATAAAACGAAAATCTTAAACTAAATGAAAAATACTAAAAAAGAAGAAACAAAGAAATTGCGTATGTATTATTCCAGAAGACTCCAGAGAATTGAAGAAAAAAAATAGCCTACAAGATGCGAGAATCCATTCTCATAGGATTTCACGTGATTGCCTGTTTGCAATTCGCATATTCTGTTTATTATGATTATACGTATACCGTGGTGCCACAGAATATCATGAAGGTCCACAGCGCTTTTGGTGGAAGATTTAAATTTCTTACGTTTTGGGACGCGGTTAGTATCGTTCTAAATGATTTCATTTTCGTTTATTTATTTCTCTAACTTTCTATATTATCTAAAACTCCGACGGTCTTTCATTTACTATTACGTATCTATCCTTCTCTTTCTAATTCGAAAAGTATAACTCGTTTGTAACTTAAACATCGCAAAACTAAGGCAAAGAAGAGCGAGAGAAAAATAATATTTATACGGTAAACCGCTTAATATGATTGTAACTATTGCGCCATATTCTTATAAGCAACATTGAAGTTAACTTCTTATATAATCGGTGAAAACGCAACTACCTATGAGTATACATAATATATTCATGTGGAAAAAAATATGGAGATGTATTACCATGTCGACTTAAGCCGACACCAATAGTGTGATATAATCCGACTCGATTTGCTTTGAAACTAGAAAGGGGAGAAGCACGCGCCGCGTAAAATCGCCGTAGTGAGACTATACACTACGCCGATTATAGTAAATAACAAAAGTCTACTTTTCATTCGTTACGTATGATGGTGTAGTACTCATTTATCGATCGTTACACTCTTTCTCCTTTCCTATCGATTTGCTTCCGGGTTTCGACTGCTCGGTTTTATTATTACCTCCAACGCGTTCCTTAGTTAATCGAAATAGTTCTTTTGTGTTAATTTCATTATTTATAAAGTTACCTTGTATTATTTTTTTTTTTTCGAGAAATCTCTACTCGAAATTTTATCAAACATGCTTCTTCCTTGTACGCCATTAAATTTTCTAATCACGTGTTCAAATAATTTATTAAATAGCAACAATGTTTTATTTCGATGGCTACATTGCACGATGAAAATTTCGTTAAAAGCTTATTCAAATTCTATTTATAGACTCACGTCTATATGTTCTCACTAGCAAACGCTAATAGTTTTTTTATTACATGCCTAGACCTTTTAGTATCGATCATTTGAATTTGATTACCATGTAGGAAAGGACTATTTTATATGGGAAATTATTTGTTTCAGATATTACAAGCTGTATTCTTTTTTATATGTATCATGAATGATTGGTATGGTACCAATGCAGTTAGCCCGAAGAAGCCGCCATTTATACGAAAGCTGAAGGATTACGTGTACGCAACTCTTAGTTTTCCTATAGCCATGGTACGAAGACACGAAATTTCTAATTTCGTTATAAAGATTATCGTATTAATCATACTCGTTACAGTTCGTTGGGATTACGTTCTGGTCGATAATGTGCATCGACCGTGAATTGGTATTACCAAAGGCATTGGATCCATATTTTCCATGGTGGTTGAATCATCTGATGCATACAATGATTATGGTGTCGTCTATTATTGAGATGCTACTAGCACCACGAAAGTATCCTAAAAGATCACATGGTCTTGCTGGTCTCCTATCATTTACACTTACTTATTTAATTTGGTGAGTTAACTTGCCAGTCTTTTTTATCTTTTCTTTTTTTTTTCTTTTCTTTTCTTTTCTTTTATGAATCTACATATAATGAAATAATTATTTCTTACGTACAGGATGCACGTAATCTATTTCATGAGTGGTATTTGGGTGTACCCAGTGATGGAAGTACTGACGCCACCTCTGCGAGTAGTATTCTTTATCGTTTTATTGGCATTAGTGTTGATACTCTATTTTGCTGGAGAAATGCTGAACAACCTCGTTTGGGGTAACGAACAAACTAAACAACACAAATCTCATTCCAAGTAGTCGCGCCAACTTGTCACTGGCAAGTGACTTCGAATCATGTTATGCCTCCCATCGGTGGTGGTGAATAAATTTTCTTTTATCTTTCACTTGTTGAAACATGCACATTTTTTTCTTCTTTAAAAAGAAAAAGAAAAAAAATGCAAAACATAAAACAAGAAAAAAGTAAACAGAACCAAGCAGACGAAAGCCTTCCCATCCCTGCAACCCCCAAAATAATGCATGCACATGGGCAGATTTTACAGTAATGCTGAATCGATAATCCAGTCTTTTTTTTTGTTGTTGCGTTAATTTTGCTCAAAAGGCTGACTGACGCTCGTAGCATGTTAGCTGAGTTATTCTGACCATAGCTTTAGAATAAATGTGTTTTTTTTTGTTTACCCCAAGGGAAAACTAATTTCACACGTTAAATAAGAGTGCCTGGATCACAGTGATTGATTGTAAATAAAATTCGGAAAATGCGCTCTTATTGAAACTCGTCATAATCATTATTTTTGTACTTTTTATAATGGGAGAATAATATAACAATAAAAGCAATCGAATTAATATGGTGTGCACGTAGGTAAACACACTAAAGGTATATACCAACCAAGATATATATATATCTATACATTGTACGCTCTTTAATTCGTTAAAAATCTTGTATATAAATCTTGTTCTCTAGCAAAAAATAAAGTTAAGATATAAATTTACATATATATACATATATAAATTTGTATCGGGTATAGGTAAAAAATACCTAGCAGAGAATAACAGCCCAGATTTGAAAGCATAATGTCCATTGAACCTGAACAAGAGGAACCTGGTCTCGCAAAAACTTACAAATAATAGACAAAGAAAAAGGGAGAGAAAATGAGAAAAACATTTTCAGAAGGTTTTAGAAAGCGCAATGCACTTTTATATTGCCAAGGATGAGTTTAAAACAATTTCATTGACAAATCTAATAATTCATTTATACTTTATATTTTATATTAATTTAATTTAAACAATTTTTTTAATGATTATATGTGAGTCATCGTTTATATTGTTTATACCTACTATTGAAATATAAGATATTTTATACATAAATTTGTTATGTATAAACATCCTTGTATAAGTAAATTTTCTTTTAATGTACGTATAAAAAATATGTAAGTATATTGAAATAATTTGATTCTCTATGAAAAAAGAAAGTTACTTTATATTTCTTAACATATGATACACTTGCAAATCTGATATTATAAATGGATTGAATCATTCGTCGGGAAAAAATTTATGACTATTTTAATAATAATAAAATATATAAAAATATAGATATATATAAATATTATCATGTATCCAGATCATGTCATAAGTCATTTACATTAATTAAAAAAGTTTCGATATACCATTTAAGAGAATCGTATATCCCTAACTATTAAAGACATATAATATACATAATTTCAACACTTTAGTTGCCACACTATTGTTAGGTCGAACATATCAATGAATATTGTTCTTCGGACATTAATGTTTCCTTTTTTTCAATGATATACAATATTTATTAGTATTAATGTTCAGTCTTACCTCGTAGTATTTTTATTTTTTTATTTAATTAAGGTGACATTTGCGTTCCTTTAGAACTACAATGTCTGCTATTAATGATCTCATCGATACTTTGTTTCAGTTCCTCCATTTCCAAAATATCGAGAGGCAAGGAAGTTTGCGTAGCTATTTCTCTTGCGTTAGTTTGTCCATCCGATTGCATTAACCGCGTTAATTCGGGACAGCAAGATGTTAAGCTAGATGCTAGATCACCCATACCGGCCTTTTTGTATGCGTCCTTTTTCTCTGTTTCACATTTCAATTTCGTTTCGCTAGATTCTTGAAGCAAATGTTTTAGAATAGCCTCGTCTTGTAACAAATATTTGCTTTTACGACCTTCCCTACTTCTAATATCGCTTTCGTGACAATAACTCTTGGCACTTTTATTACTCGTCTTATTTTTACTATTTTCTAATGGTTCTTCCGGTTCTAATATCTTCGTTTCTTCGTCGGGCTGACTATCATCGCTATCCGTATCTTGATCCTCTTTCTCGACATTGCCTGCTTCTATATCAATATCTTTGTCTCTCATATCTTGATGTCTTTTTTCTTCGCTACTTAAATTTTCATCGCTGCCGCTTTGATCTGGAAATAAAAATGGTAGAAGCATACCCGGGCCTTTCCCTTCGAGCATTTTAGAGTTTAAAACTCGCTCATCTAATCCAGCACTAGCTGATCGTCTTTTCATATTAGGCACTTGAATAGGTGGTATCTTGGATGTACCACCAATGGTCAATGCTGAAAGTATTTGTGCACCCAGCTGACTCTCTTGGGACGTAGTACTACCTCGTCGAAAAAGTGGACCAACTTTTCCAGATCTTGATTTTGCAAAATCTCTTCTACGCTTTCCACGACGTCCACGGGCACTTCCTGCCACTTTTCTCGTTGTTTTCAGTTCAGCAATCTGAACGGATATCTGAGAATCCAATGAATTTCTTCTAGATTCCACAGAGACACGTCTCACGCTGAAACTTATTTCAGAATCAACTGAATTTCTTCTGTTGCTTGATACCGAACCAGTTGTTCCACCTACAAGTGCACCTCTCCTTGTTACTAGTTTTGGCAAAGCAGCAGCCCAAGTTGAACTAAAGTCTTGCGAAGCTACCGAGTTGAGATCAAAATTCAGTCCTACCGGATCTTCGTGAGTATTATGAAAACTAATCGATAAACGACCAGCATTGTTGAAAGTCTTGCGTTTTGCAAAAGCTTGTGCTATAACTTTGTGTTTCTTCAATCTTATCGGTTCTTCTGATTCACAATTAAAAGTCCTAAAAGAAAGAAAGAAAAAAAAAAAAAAAAAAAAAAAAAAAGAAAGAAAACATTTGTATCGTATGAACATTGATAAAAATTATATAATAACATACCGTCGGAGAAATCTAGTCCATGTATCTACCGTGGATCCTGTCCAAACCCATGATGACATAAGTATACCAGCGAAAAATGGTGAAAGTAAATGCAACTGCAACTTGGCAGCGCTTGGTCTTGCTTCCATTTTACATTCAGATATTTCTGCGTACTTTGTCGTTATCGAACATCTTCAATAATTAAGAAAAAGTTTATTCAAAATTACAAAAAAAAAAATGCTAATCTGCTTAAAATATCTTTTGTAGAAATTATTTTCTTACATCATATAATCGCGAAAACTTTGTCGCCATTGCCAAGAATGCTGAAATTCATGAATATGACAATAGCAGGTCACTACAACTGCTGCAAATGTAAAAATGGAAAACAGGCCCATTCTAACAATAGTTTCTCTTATTTTAGAACTTGCTCTTTCTGATATAATTTCCTGACTACTTATTTTTAAGCGAATAAGTGTGATCAATCCTACAATAAATGAAACAATGTGTATTTATTTTTTTATAAAATATTATTTCGACATTTTCTTATCATTATTATAATTAATACTTACACATGACAACATCAGAAGCATGGACAATAAAAATATATTGTTTTTATAGCATATATAATGAAAACATATATATATATATATCTAATAAAGTAAATCTTACCTCTTGATAAAAAGTATCCTCCAACCAGTAAAACAATTAACACTGGTCCAAGCAGAAACCAAGCTCTTACTGCATGATTCGTATAACCCACGAAACAGATACCCGTAACACTATTACCATCTATTTCTCCCAATGCCATAATCGTTACCGTTAAAACAAGCGGTAAACACCAAGCGATCAGATGGAAATAAGCGCCCTTTTTATCGATCCTATCTTGAATTTTACCAAGAGCTTGAAAACTCATATGCCAAGCATACGTTAGAATTACAAACCACACCATTGCAGCCATCAGCGAATAATAAACGAGTACAAAAACAACAACACAAGATAAGTTTTCTCCACTGAAAATTATAATATACATATAGTCTATAAACTTTATTACATAAATTTGCCTTTTTATGCAATACCAAAATGATAAAACATACCTTGGTTCACTCATTCTTAATGTTCCATCTTTACGGCATACAATCACATCTCTACTTCCAGGAGTAAATTGTACTAGCCATCCTATACAAGATACCATAAAACAGCAATTTATATAAAATATAACTAATGCGGGATATTTATTTGCACTTCTCCAGTCTATTAAAAATGTAACCTGAAATATGGACAAATAATATATTAAACTTTCTGGAAGGTATATTATTATTATTACTTTCTAAGAATATTATACTTACCACAGTAAAAAAATTAAACATACAACAAATACCAGCAGCCCAAGCAATGAAAGAATGAATTTGTTTTTGTTCATCCAATGTAAAAAATGGATCATTGCACTGTGTACCACATCCGTCTACACCCTCAAAAATTGCAAGTGCATTATCGGTAGGGATCAATGGTTTTAAACATTTACCTGACGTATTGAATTTCAATTCTCTTATATCATTTTTACATAATCTTGGAAAAAGTTTTGTATTCTCGCATTTAACAAAACTTGGCCAAATAGTATGATTAAATACTATTCTGCAGGGTCCTGATACCATCTTACACATTTCTTGAGATGGCAAATCAACCGTATCGTTTATGCATTTTGGCATAAATATTGAGCATAAAAATGGTTGTACAACTGCCCAACACTTTGGTATATGTCTTAATGCTTGTAGTAAATATAACTTTTCCTTGAAATAATATAAGATGAAAATTATATATTTTAAATGTCGAATAGAAGAGAAGCTTAAAATTGTGAAAACTATATAACTTCAAAATTCTAAATCTTTAAAATTCTTAAATTTAAATCATTACACATACCTCGATTATTTTTTGTGTTGTATATTCAGATACAAGATCTAATGTGGTAGATGCATAAGGTAATCTGGTACCCATACAAGTGTTTTTCTGTAAAGGTATACATTTTGCAGGTCTACGACAGTTCTCAGAATCAGTAGGTAGTTCTCCCAAAGGATACCTGTCCAGCAGATAATTGGAATCCTTGATTCTGTGTCTGTGACTCAAATCTAAGTCCTTCCATGTTTTATTTTCATTATTAGAATTACCAGTAAAAGTATGTTCCAATTCTGACTTGACACCATGAAGTATAAGCATGCAACATATTAACAAGATCATAATCTGAAATAATAATACCAAAGAGCTATAATGTTGATACATTAAAGGGGAGAAATTAAATTATAAAATCAACAAAAAAAAACAGAGAGAGAGAGGATATAGAACAAAGCGCGCGTATTTTATTTAAAAAGTAGTCACGTGGTTAAATGTAAACAATGAAAAGATTTTTCATTGAGATGTAAATAATGAAAAAAAATTATACCTCAGGCATAGAGATAGAAATATTTCCTTCAGCTAATCTCGATTAGCCACGGAGAAAGGCCTCCCTTTTGTACGGGCAAAGTGTCTCGCATCTTCTGGCGGCAGAGCGATAGTCGCGTCCAGTGTACGAACGGTTTGGACCACACACGAGACAAGCTTGCTCTCAGAACCACTTGGACCACCCACGACGGCCGCCGTTCGCCCATACCACACTTCGCATTGTTTCGCATTTCCCAAGTTTGAATGTACCAAGCTGCTAGACTGTTTCGTACATAATTCACTGGCAGCGCTACATGTTTCTCTCTTTCTTTTTCTTTCTTCTTCTTGTTTTTTTTTTTTCTTTGTTTTTTATTTAATTTCTTTTTTCTTTCCTAATCCTTGGACAAATAAATAATACTTGAATTTTTACATGAGAGAAATTTTTTCTAATGCTATATAATATAATAAAACCAATATAATTCTATAACGTTGAATATTATTAAGGCGTCACCATATGTAATATCACATTATGGCGGTAAAAGTTTAAAAATTCGAACCTTTCATTCGATTAAATGCAATCTACTACTCTTTTGTTTGTCATAAAATGTTATTTTTACAAAATCGTACTGTTGTATACTTTTTCTATCTGCGTCATAACATTTATTTATTTTATTTATGACATATATGTATATATTTATATAAAATCTATACGTATATTTTCTGTTTTTATTTTGTTATGTTATATATTTTCAGGCTTGTTATCAGTTTGATTGTTGATTCATCAGTGTCGACATCTACATTTAATCAGAAATTCATGCGCAATGGTGTATGCAAGTGATGCAGGTGTCAAAGAGAATATAAACGAAATTAAATAGTGTTATCTCTTGGACAAAGCTTTTGATTTCTATGTAAGTCAAAAAAATTCAAATAATTAATCGACAAAGTTGAAGCCAATGTTGTGAATAGTTTAATAATGTAATATTTTATCAGTTATTATTAAATTTCCTTTCTTTGGCTTACCAGGAAGTATGATAATTACCCTTATAGTTGATTAGCTGCTGGTCGTGATAATAACATGCTACTAATATATGATAAGCCTTCATCATGTATAGCTGTGAATTATTTTAAAATAACGACACAGGGACGAATCGTCGACAGTTTGTAAATGCAGTTTATGTGTAAATGATATATATGATATATAAAAACATCTAAGAGAGAACTTTATTTTACAGTGAAATATTTATCATTCTTCAGAAAGGAATAATAAGGTAAATAAAGAAAAATATATTGATTTTCTTCGTCGTCAAAATTAATTAATATCCAAAGTCGATAACCGATTTTGATTAAATCTTTCTTTTTATTAATTGCAGCTAAAAATGTTTAGTATTTATTACCTTGGACTATATTTATTCTTATTTGGAACTTGCATTGGAGATTTTTCTGATTGGGATAGAAAATGGCAAATAATATGCCCTAGCTTATATCCACATGTATTTACAAAATATTTGCCTCGTGGAAATCTATCTCAAAGTATTTTCACGCCATGGTCTCATGTAACAAATATGAAACATTGCGTCGCTACTTGTTGCAATAAATTACGATGTAATGTAGCTCTGATGCATAATAGCACGTGTTATCATGTGAAATGTAGTAATTCGAAAATGTGCATGCCATTATATAGACCTGAATTACCAAATGAGAATGCACCTAGTATGGTTTTAGTCAAACCGATAAAAGATAATGAAATATGGAGCGACCTATTGAATCAAGTAAACGATGAAACTGGGTAAATATTTTAGATAATTTTTCTCTAAGAAATTCTTTATCAAACTCCTAAAATATTTGTAAAATTCATATAGGCCCTTATTAATGGACAACATTGACGATAGTCATGTTGTATTTGAAACGTATAGTGTTAGTTGTATAGATCCAACTGAGTGTGCATCTAATGAAGTATGTATTAGACATGAGGAAAAAGATGACGTTGGTATTTGTCAATGCAGTTTTGGATTCAAAAGGAATATCGCCGGTATATATAGCATATAATTTTTTTTTTCTATATAAGTACATATTTGATTAATTTTAAGAATTATTCTACATCAACAATGTATTTCGAATTGCAGGTACTTGTGTGGTGGTAGATGACATAGAAACTGCAGAACTTAGTGTTACTCCTCAAATAAATGGTGAAATTTTAAAAGGTACAACTACAACTGTGAAGCCTACCTTAATACAGTTGTTAGTATCTGCAGTTTCTAAAGAAGTACGCTTGCCAGAGAATGAAGTAACGTTATCAGCATACACAATACCTGCCGAACAAGGCAATGAACATTATAATTACGCTTGGAGTTTACTTAGTCAACCAGAAGGCCATACAGGAATAATGACTGATCAAAATCGTATAACTGTTAAGTTGAGTAATTTATCAGAAGGCTTATACAGATTTAAAGTAGCTGTAAGTAATCCAAATGCTTATGGAGAAGCCTATGCAAATGTCAGTGTTTTACCACGTAAGTTATTCTATCATTTATATATTTTTTTAAACTACAAAATTTCTTATATTGAAATATTTCTAATTGTAAACTTTTAAAAATTAGCCAAAAGAATAAATCAAGCACCAATTGCCATAATTTCACCTGCCTCGCAAGTTGTAAAATTGCCAAATACGGGAGCCGTATTAGATGGATCAACGAGTAAAGATGATGATCACATAATTTCTTATCATTGGGAATTGCAACAAGGTCCTATTGGATATCAGCCTAATTTAGTTGATACTCCCACCTTACAACTGGATAATCTTATCGCTGGAAATTATACCTTTAAGCTAACAGTTGAAGACTCCGATCATGTCACAAATTCTACAAAAGCTAATATAACAGTTTTAAAAGTAATCGATTATCCGCCAAGTGCGAATGCAGGACAAGATGTTATAATTTATTTACCTCAAAATACATTGATACTTAATGGAAACTTAAGTACAGATGATAGAGGAATAGCAACCTGGGAATGGACAAAAAGTCCATCCGATCAAAACAAAGCCGTGGACATGCAATTTACAAGAACCCCCTATTTACATCTATCAAACTTGGTAGAAGGAATGTATACTTTTGTACTTAAAGTAACAGATTATTCTGGCCAGTCTTCTTCGGCCGAAATTCATGTTTTCGTAAAGCCTCCAACAAATAAACCACCAACAGGTTAGTTAGCGATATAATATTAACTCATTTCATTTAATAATAATTTTTATAATTATTATTTTGTAGCTAATGCTGGAGAGGATATAACTATTGCATTGCCAGAGACACGAACGGTATTAGATGGTAGAAAAAGCAAAGATGATATAAAAATAGTTTCATACCATTGGAAACAAATGAGGTATAATTATTATATTATATATTAAATATATCTTGTATTCTATATGTCTTTGCTAATGTTTCCTATAACTATATTGCTCATACAGTGGTCCCAGTATAGTTGATTTTTCTGCAGTAAATGAATCTATTACAAATGTAACAAAATTAACTAAGGGAGATTATCTATTTAAGCTAACAGTGATTGATGACAATGGAAATAAAGATTCTGACACAGTAAGTGTCAAAGTGACACAAAGTATGTATTCCATTTTCATATTAAATATAAATTGAATTCTAGATTCTATGATTAATTTATATTAAAATAATATTAATCTAAAATGGTTTGTTTTTTCAAAGATAAAAATGCAGCACCTAAAGCAAATGCTGGTGGTGATCAAATTATAATAGCTCCTATCGTTGCCTTGATCCTTAATGGTTCCCAATCTTCTGACGATTTACGTATTGGACAATGGTTATGGACGAGAGAACCGTCTAGTCTTGCAGTAGGCACTATAGTCGAAGGAACAGATAAATCACCAGTATTAATGGTAATAATTTATATTTTTATAATAGAATAACATTGCAAAATTAATATTGCACATAAATGATAATTCTTTGATTTATGATAGTTAACAGATGTAGTGCCTGGTCGATATCTTTTCAAACTTAAAGTAACAGATGAACAAGGATTAAGCAATGAAGATACTGTATCAGTAATTGTAAAATCAGGTAAATAACTGAATTAAAAAAAAAAGAAAAAAAAAAAAAAAACAATATTAAGGGAAAATGCATAAGTCTACTAATTAATAACATATTAATGAATTTACAGATCCTCAATTGCTGCATTTGGTGGAATTGACATTAAATATAGGTGCTAATGTATTAACGGAATCTCAAAAAAATTCTCTGGTTGTAAAATTGCAAATGCTATTGCGAGATGAAGCGTCCATTATAGTACGGAACTTAAGAGCTGAACCACGTACAGGGAAAGCTGTGCTAATATTTTATGTAGAAAAAAGAGGCGGCAAAGAAACGATGTCTGGTCCAGATGTGGTTAAAAGATTAAAACAAAAACTCGAACAAGATTCTGGTTTATTACAACTATCAGTAGCAAATATAGATACTGCATTGTGTCAAAATAATTGTTCAGGTAACAGAAATATTTTTCATGTTGCTATGGATATAATATAACTATGATAATATTAGTATAATCAGAAAGATAATACAAATATTTTTTGGATAAGGTCATGGAGTGTGTGATCAGGAAACACGACAGTGTATGTGTGAAGCATTTTGGATGCAGAATTTAATACAAAAATATTTTGGTAATGGAGAATCAAATTGTGGTATGTTAATGTTTTTTATAAATTGATACAATTTAATTCATCGATAATATTACGATTGTATCTTTCAGATTGGAGTATTTTATATGTGTTAATAGCACTATTATCCTTGGTTGTTTGTTGGGTTGGACTTATTTGGGGACTTATCTGCTTATGTCAGAGAATATGTACTAGTAAGAGAAGAATATTGCGTCCGAAAAAAAAGCCTGCTCGTTATTCTCTTCTTCAACCAGAACCTGAAGATGATGGTAATGTTTGCATTTTAATATTAACTTTATATGTTAATAAAATGTACAATTGTTGTAATAAATTAAAATTTATTTGACAGTTCCTCCACATACTAAAATGGTATTATCAGATTCAGATGCTGATTCATACGATGTCTTATTTGAACATTGTAAGGCAAGAAATAATAGTCACATGAGAAATGGTAAAGCTCGTAATGGTTTGTGAAAGTAAAAACATTAAATGAAGATTTAAGGTAATTAATTAATATTTAAATGACTCTTTTATAAATTAATATTTACATGTCTAAAATAATATATCCTGGCATTCTATATTCTTATGTTTCAGTATTGCATTCACAAAATCATGCTGAAATAATTAACGCACATGTGTGTAAATTTGGCCAAACATAAAGTACTAGTCAGTTATGGGGCTGTAATCTACACTAAGTACCTTACAATAATAAGAAAATTAACAATCTTTAAAACCAAAACTTGTAAAAAGGACCGAACAAAGTAGATAATGTTTGAATATAAAAGTATAATGATATCTTTTTATTGCACTTCAATCATTTATTTATTATTATGGATTAATGCAGTATTCATATATTTGTTATACTTTAAAAAAAAAAAAAGAACTTCTTGTCATATATTTCTTGGTAGATATTACCAATTATTTACAGATATACTTAATGTTACAGAATGATCAAAACACTTTGACAGTTTTTATAAATTACACAATAACGGCCTTGACAAAATATATTTAAATTAATATTTATATATAGTATTTACTTCTAATCTGTAAACCATTTGTATGTACTATTTACTCTTCGATATTTACATCATCGATCTTATTTTTACACGTATATGAATATTGAATAAAATTTATTATTCACAGTGCGTGGCAAAAAAATTTTATTGATGCAAATTTTATATCAGATAAATAAGTCATGTTAGATTAGCAGTGATTTATTTCTTTTTTTGTAGTATTATTATTTTTATAGTGTGTATATGTGTATATATATATATATATATATATGTATACACATAAATAATTAATCTTTAATATATAATTATTATGTGATAAAAAATATGAAATTGTTTCCTATATATTTATTTTATAGAATATAAATATCCACACATAGCAGCCGTTATTTTCTATCGCTCGCGAAATACCGCGGTCTACTTAAATGTTATTTTTAACCAGATACGTTCTGCTGAAGTTGGGAAGTAGTCTGTAAGACATTCCTACTACCGTAAAGTAACGTATCAGATTTAGCAATTATTAAATAGCAATGTAATAAAAAGTTGATAAATTCTATTGATTAAATAGTTACCTAAATCAATGGAATTCGTGAATTGTTCAGTTAAAAATCAATTTGAAAAGAGTTGCTTCGGTCATGGAAAAACAATTGAAAACGAAAGCGAAAATAATAAACATAATAATAATAATAACAATAATAATAATAATGGGAACGTCATTTCTTTTACCAGGAAGAAAAAAAATAGAAATAATCAATCTATTGTTACAATTGAACCAAAATACGTAAACGTTAATACAAGGTAATAATATAAATTTAAATTATATATTGTTAATCCATGATATATAGATAGGTACATAATCTGTCTTATTTACTATGATTATAAATAAATAAAAATATGAACACTCCTCGTGTTATAAAATTAACAATGACTATATTTTAAGAAATGGATTAAGGTGGAGTATGGAACAAAGAATTAATTTGCTATCCTATACATTGTCGGATAACGGGAATTTAAGTGATGAATGTAAAGAGGATAAAATGAAAATTATTCACAATATTCATGAAAATAAAGATTTCTTATGTTCAAGATGTGGTAAAAAGATGCAAGAACCTAGACTTCTTCCTTGTTTACATGCCATGTGTTCTCCTTGTGTCTTTGACTTAATTGAAAAAAGTAAGATGAATTCATTTTTCATAATCTCATTATATATAATCTACAAATGCAAATGATAATTTGCATAATCCATAGGAATTATACTTTATAATTTATTTTACAGTTAATAATATTGATACAAATAAGATACAAAACAATGATAATATTAATTCAATGTGTAATATTTATGAAAGATGTCCTTTATGTCATTTTTGTCTGTCAAATACATGTTTTATAATTCCACCTCCACATTATCCATTACAACATAGGCTCGTTATGGATGTTATGCGTCGTAAATTGGCTCATAGGATACTTTGCGATACTTGTTCAGATGAAGTAATAGTAAGCATGCTTCCTACTGATAATGATATATGTAGATATTTAACATGTAAAATTAATTCTTCTTTATGACAATTAAAGGCAATTGTACAATGTTGTGTATGTTTGCGCAACTTTTGTTCTGATTGTGGTAATGAACATGAAGAAAAAACAAATGTGGAAGCGAAACAAGGCAAACATATAGTAAAACCTCTCTGGGAAGCAACCAGAATACGTCGTACTATACTTTGTCAAATACATCCCTCAAATGCATTGCGATACTATTGCAATGCATGTCAACAGGTTTTATATAATATTTTATTATATACAAAAAGAGAATGTATTTATATTAAATTACAAATATTATTGAATACTTTAAATATTAATATAATATTATATTTATAGATATGTTGTAAAGAGTGTATGTGGAGTACTGAACATAGAGGTCATGCTAGTGAAAATGCTGTTGGGGCTGGAAGGAGAGCTGCTGCATATATAACAACAATGCTTGAAAAAGCAAAAATTCTTTTGAATTCTCTGCTTATACATTACAACGAAGATATATTTTCAAATGATATTTATAATGAGCAAGAACATTTTATTGATCAATGGTATGTTAAATAATCATATATTCCTTATGTCATAAACAAATGTTTGATATTTATATACATAATAAAATAAGAAAATATATGATAAATTGTCATGTGACATAAACAATGTGATGATAAGATATATGATCTATCATCATTAATTATAGTCATTTGAGGTACAGTTATGCAGTGACTACATTTTTAATAATGACCATTTGTTATGAATAACAACTATATATATATATATATGTAAAAATATGGATTTACAATGAAAATAATATTTATTTGTATATTTACATGAAACATACATAGTAATTTATGCAATGATATTATCTATTATAAGTATTTGTAGCTAATATTTTCAGACAGACATAGACAGGATACACAGTAAGTATTAAAGTAAAAACTGGTATTTATGTCGTCGAGTTATTAAACAACGTCCGTCGCGTAAGAGCGATCCACAACAAGACCAATGATTAGAACCAGGGTGACCAACATGTCCATGTCCACATCCATGATACCCACCTTTCATTAAATCATTTATCTCATCATTATTAGAACAGGGCAAATTTAAGAAATGTATAAATAAATGTACACATCGATTTTTACCTGGCATTCTTCCTCCACAGGCACAAACAACATCTTTTTTTCCACCACTTGAACAAAATGTGCAACAATGATAAATACCACTGTGTCCTTGATTTAATAAAAATAATTTTTTCTCATTATCAGAAATGTCTATAAGAAAAAATTATCATGTTTAAAGTAATTTTCTTTATTTTATAGTCTTTTATTTTATAGTCTTTTATTTTTTATTTTTTAAATAGATGTAAATAAAAATGAATTACCATTTTGCTTGTTTTCTGAAGAATCTGGTACACCTAAAAATTTTAATCTTCTTGCGATTACATTGACAAGACTCAATATTTCAACTTCTGAACTATCAACAAATAATTCATTTATAAAAGAAATAGCATCTAAGATATGTCTAGCCCTCCAGAGTCTAGCATATTCCTGTATTCTTTTTCGAGCTTGTTTTGTCCATATTGACATGGATATATGTTTTTGTAGATCTGATTCATATTTAATTGGATCTTCAGAATACCTAAACAGAGAATCTTATATTACACTTATTTACTGAATATAATATTAAAACTTATTTACATAAATTTATCATATATAAATGATGAAATTGTCATGTGATATCTATCTCCATTTTATGCAAGTGAATATTTCTATATTACATATAAAATTTTATATTGTCATTTGAGGTACTAGTTTGAAAATTAATTAATAGAGAGGTACATGTTTTAGTTATTATATATAATATGCACAAATTAAATAACGATTTATGTATAAAAGTTGTTTCGTGTGAAAATTCCATTGCTTAAAATATCAATAAAATTGTAATTTGACGCATGATTAGGGATCTTTTCAACAAAACACCACATTTAATAAAATTTCAAATAAAACATTAATATTACACACTTAATAAAATCTAAATTACTAATGCATCATAATGTACTTGTATAAATCTTCTTATGAATTTAGCCAAAATGTAAAGTACTTAAGATGGTACATCCTAAAATAAAATATAAATGTGAAAATATCTTCTATAGGTGGCACTGTTAGGAAACAATATGGATCTAGATGCTGATCGTATAGAATATGAATTTAGAATTAATGTGTTGTAGATATTTTTTATTACATTTGTCTGTATTACATTTCTCTTTAACATAGAGGTTAATATAATATAAGAAGCATATATTATTAAAAAGGAATATTATGTGTATTGTTGAACAGTGACAAGTATATTCCTGTTTGCACATGGATACAACTTATTAAACTTATTATTAAAATATAAAATTCATTTAAATTTAAAATCGTTATTATAATATTTCTTATTGAATAGATAGTATTTGCTTAATTTTAATATTATCAATTTTCCTAAATTTTTAATACTTTAATAACAATTTTAATTTAATTATAAACATAGTCAGCGTGAAGCATTACTTTTTGCATATAATAGCCAATCGACAATTTGTATCAATTATAATTATTGATATATTTAGTATAAGCTACAATCGACAGCTATTGTCAAGAAATCTTCAAATCCAACAGTAATGACTCCTTTTTTATCCGTATCTCTATTTCTGAATGCTCCTGTAAGACAATGATAACTTAATGATAAAATAACGATTTTATAACTAAAATAATAATTAATAGCATCATATAAATTTATATTTGTATCAATATGGTGATATATGAATTCTTTTACCTGTAAATTTGTCTAATTGGATACAAAACATGATAAATTGATCGACACTCATACTTTGACAATTACCAGGATCGCATTTCTTTATAAGAAATTCTACAAATGTAGGGCTAACTGTATAACCCATTTTAGTTAATACTACATTTAATTCGTTTTCCTGTATAGTTCCAGAATTGTCAAGATCGATATCACGTAAGAAATGAATCCAATGATTTATATATTTATATACCTCTTGAAATTCTACTATATCTATAGTACCATCTTTTTTTTGACCAAACATATCTAAAACATAGAAATAAGAAATTACAAATAATGATAATTACCATATCAATTATCCTAATATGCTTTAAATATATACTATATATTTACTCACTGATCATCAGTTTACAAACTGATTCAGAAAAGGTTCCACCTTTTCCATTTGCTAATGCAGCTTGTAATTCAGTTGCTGTAATTCTACCGCTTCTGTCTTTGTCAACTAAGGCAAACCATTGATGTATCTCTGGGCTTATTTGATTTTCTGGGTTATATTCATACATATTCTATAAATTAAAAAAATAATAGATGAACTGAAAGTTTAGATATTGAAATGGTATTTCAGAAATGAACTTATGAAATGACTTTACTGGATATGAAGCCTCCAAATTGTATTCCTTTTGTGCTTTTAATTACAGATCACCTGATAAAGAAGAAAGAACTATTATTATAGTTGTACACTTATTAATTACAGCTTTCAATATCTTCAATAGAAGAACTGTTGTATTGTATACGACAATACATCGACCATGGTATTATATAGATTTTACTCACACAAGTGTGAATAATGTAAACCAATTAACCTTGAAAATACGCGGGAAAATGTTAGAAAATAAAATAAGAAGGTCACTAGGGCGTTTAATCAAAAAATTGATCGAAGTTTTTATTCAACGAAAAAAATGTGAGACGTATTAACACAACTATATCTAGTACTTAAACGATTAAAATCTTGGTTAATAAATTTGTATACTTTTTTTTTATTTTTCGTTTTTAAATAAAATCACCTGTATCTATTTTGTTCATCGAATATTTACAAATACAAATATATTTTTTTATTCAAATTTTAAATGTCAATAACGCTCACGGTAAGAAGAGATTTATTATTTATGATTATCTGACAAAATGGGACACAAAGTGATTATCTATTTCGAATAAATAAAAATAAAAAAGAATGGACATAATATTTAATATAATTTATGTTTCGATTGTGTTTATATGTTTATTGATATGAGTGAGCATCATTTTGAACGACGAACACGCCACCTTACGGGCTCTGCGTTAGTCGTTCACGACCATTGTAGTGTACCGTAATTTATGTTTTAACAGTTCGTGATAAGTACTGTCTCTAAAAATACAAGAAAAATTGTTATTTTATATCTTCAATAATTTATTATTTATTTCGGCCATACCATGGACGATTTACAGAATTACAAATTGCAACTTCAACAGGTAATAACCTTTCGAATTTTTCTTTAACAGCATACTGACATTATTTTATCAACAACATCTTGCCTTTGATGTGTTTTTCATCGTTTTTATAAATTTTCTAAACGAAAATTACGTTTTATCTTTTTTATATTATAGGTAGAAGCAGCTCTTACGACAGACCCAACCAATGAAGAACTTTTAAAATTAAAAATCGATCTCGAGGAAGTAATAGAGCTGACACATGATTTAATTAAATCACAACAACAGGAAAAAAGGCAAGCCAATGGCATGGATGCTAAAGATCCTATTTTGCTTGCAGTGTTAGCCAATAAATGGAAAGTGGGCGATCAATGCATGGCCCCATGGAGCGAGGATGGCAAGTGAGTTTTGAATGACCAAATTCTACATGAACTGTATTATGTATCATTTACAATTTATTTCATTGAATTTCTTTATTTTACTTGTAGGTATTACGAGGCAACGATAGATGCAATAAGTGAAGACGGAGTCGTGAACATAACTTTCAATGAGTACAAAAATACTGATGTTACGATGCTTAGTCAACTCAAATCAATAGCTAAAAGGCCAGCATCGGATTGGGCAGATCAGAAATCAAAGTAAGTTATATAGAAAGAAACTATTTATTATCAAATTTCAGTTCATATTCCTACATTTATATTAATAAACACTATTTGATATTTGTGGAACATGAAGGGATAATTGTTAGATCGTAAAGCTGTTACTAATCCATCATTTTTTTTCTTCGTAATTGAATTCCCAATTGGCCACGATAATAACTCTACTGTATGGTGTGCTTCCATCTGAAATCCAATTATTGTTCATTTGATCCCTTGGTGTCCCGCTGTCTGTGTACTTCTGTGGATTCCAGGAAAAGGTAACGGGATACGATAGACTATTTCTACAACAAATTTTTTCTTTATTTTATTTTGATCCCTAATAAAGTATAAGTATTGTTACAGATGTATTAGGAACAGCAGTCGCAAACGTGGAACTACATATTTACTATTACGTGTACTTTTTATTTTTTTATAATAAAATATTTTCAGATTCTTATATGTACTTTTTATTGTTTATATTATAAACTTTGTTCATGCAAGTAAATTAATAAGAGAGCACATAGTGCTTCGTTGCGTATGCATATTGACTATGTATTAAGACATTATAAAATTAAAAATTTGCTAAATTAAAAATTTTACCGTATATAATAATATTATGATTGTATTGCGTTCAATGATGAATTTATTACTTTACAGAAAAATGCAAGCAGCTGCTATTGCAGGAGCTGATCCAAATAAGCAAAGAGAGTATCTTAAGAAAAAAAAACAAAGAAAGCTACAACGATTCAAGGAACTTGAAGAAGAACGTGAAATGGAAAAAAATAAATGGTTAGCTTTTACGAATAAGGTAAGAAATAGAACAAAAATATTTCTTTTTATAAATATACAAATAAATTGGGTAATTAATATTTGATTTATTATTAGTCGTCAAAGAAGGGTGTAATAAAGAAAAGCATATTTGCAACACCAGAGAATGTAAATGGAAGAGTAGGTATTGGTACATGTGGCGTAAGTGGTCGAGAAATGACTAAGTTTAGTAATGGTGAAAAATGGAGGAGAGGAGCGTGAATATTAATGTAAATAAAAAAATCACACATTCTGTGAAATAGAATTTTGAATTATTGTTACATTTGATCATTCAGTTCCTATGAGAACTGAGATTGTATGTTTCGTTTGTGAGAATGGTCAATAGGCACGGAAAAATGAAATAATCAATAATAATATCTGAGTGTGCACAGGTATGTATAAGTTTATTGAACGAAAAATTTCACTTTAATAAATTCTGACATTATTTTGCATTTTTAAACCTACACTATTGAAGGATGAGTGTCATGAATGAGTGTTTCTAGATTAATGTCTTTGTAAGTATGATTTGTTTATAATCAATTAATGATAAAAATAAATGTATATTTTAACGTCATGCTTTTGTATTCTCTTGCAATTGTATAGTGATTTTTAAATAATTTTAAAGTAATAATTTTAGTAAATATCGATTTGTGAAGTTTAACGACCATTTGGAGTGATAAGAAGAATAACAAACGACTGGAGAATTCAGCCTATTTTGATAAGTGACATTGTAACATGATATTTTGATAAATCAGCATCTTGGCTCTTTTAAAAAATAATCATATATATTTAAAATTATTATAAACTATAATCATTTTTTTTTCTTTTTTTTTATATTATACATTTATTTAACCTATTTATATTAAAAAAAAAAATATATATATATATATATATATATATATATATATATATATATATATATATATATATATAAAATTGTGTAATATACAATGAAATGTTATAATGTAATGTAATTTCAATGATTTGTAAATCAGATATAATTGAAATTATATATATAATTCGTGCATTTATGAATCGATCATTGATCTTCACTAATCAAGATATTATATCACTTTGTTTTATATATATTTTCATGATGTATATATACGATACTTTAAAGAGTTAATTTATAGAAACATGTAATGTGTGAAAGATTTGGAATAGGAAGGCTATAAGGTTTTACACTGATATACTTTTGTCTTTTTAAAGAAAATTTCACTTGCATTTAAAGAGTATTAGAATATATAGAATAGTTTCTTCTTTTAAACTTTTTACAATTTGGTTCTACCTGTGTAATGTGATTATTGCCTGCAAGATAAAAGTGGAATAATGTATATAGTTATAATAATTAGGAGGTAAATTCTTTTTATTAATTATATAGTTGTACACTATCATTTAATACTTACTATCAGATTCTATACTTTCTACTGGTAGTACATCACTAAAATTTTCATCAACCATATCTATAGAATTCTTTGTGCTATTCTCGCATGCACTATCGTCCTCGTATGTGATAGAGATATCACTAGATTCCAATGTACTTTCTAATGTTGATTCTAGTATTGTTTCATTTGCCTTTTTTTCCTTCGAATTTAATATAATTTGCAATAATACTGATGGATCATCTATCCCCAAGGTATTACAAAATTTTGTAGTTTGATTATTTATTATTAATTTTGGTATTTCATTTTGGTCATCCATTAACTCTGGGTCATAAGGTTTAACAGTTTGTATAAAATTTATTGGTACTTTTAAATCATAATTAAATTTCTTTAATACATTCTCCTTTTCTTCTGTAGTTGGTGTGTACGTCCATCTACCATTGCCATTTTGCCCAGGCATGTAATGAATGCCATTTTTAACACTAAGCAGGTGATTTGTTAAATAAAGAATTGTTAACCATTCTAAATCATAGCTGAGAGTTAATGGTAAATTTGGATTATCGTTTATTTCTACAACTTGAAGAAATTTCCTTTTTGGCAAACACTTATCCAATGCTAAAAATTTGGTTACTCTTGTACCATCTTTTTCAGGAATAAGTGCTGCAAATTTACAATGTAAATGTGCAGAAAACCAATATGATGGATAGTGGTATTTCAAAAGTTCCATGTTTGCTGGACTACCAAGTGTGTTGTTTTCAATATCAGCCCTACAATATAATGCTTTATATACTGCATGTTGTTTTTAGATTTTTTAACCTAAATTGAAGTACAATGACAAAAGATAAATACTTAAAATATGGTTTGCCCTTTAAAAGCTTATCCTCATTTCCATATTTTGTCACTCCATTTGGCCAATCATGAGATAAAAAAATATCAATTTTACCAGATATCTATTAGTAAAAATTTGAAATTTCTTATAAATAATATGTTGCATATAGTTTACAATTATTAATAAATGTAAACATGAATACATTTATGTTTATAATTACCTGTTTTAATCGATATACTTCTATGTTTCTAATGTGATAAACGCTGCGAATTGTGCTTTTTGTATATGGTGGTTTTTCGTGATGTCCTTGCATCCAATCTTGACTCTTATAAATACCAGAAATTCCAGCGATCCTAATCCCACCTATTTGTATAACGTTGGCATAGCCAAGATAATAAATATTAGGAGCAACCCATCCACCATATGGTAACTCTTGAAGATAGTTTGAAGCTTCATGATTACCACCAATAAAAATAGTTAATAATGGAGCGACCTTTTCTCCTGAGTAATATCTATGAGATATTTATACTAAATTAGTATTCAAAATAACTTTAACAATAATACTTTATATTATTAAAAAATTATAATTCCTTATCATTTATACTTACTTGTAAAAAGTACACATGTCTTTATATTTATCAGGTACTGCCATACATTTTAAGTCACATAAATTCCTCGTTGATTGAAAATCACCACAGCATACAAGTAAATCTATTTTTTTTCCATTGACTCTTTCAATCTCCTGTATAGTGTCATATATAATTTCCAATTCGCCATGAGCACATCCTTCAACTGCGATTCTCATATTGTAATTCGGAATATTTGATTACAAAAAAATTGATTCCGCTTCTTTTTTATATTTACAGTAAACTAAACAAAAACTTTATATCCTTCACTTTTTATTTTTTGGTTATAATAGTACAATATCCATAATCAAATGTGGAACCAAATCTGAAATCAAAATGTAATATAGAAAAAAAATTTAATCTTTGCATGTTATGTATATAATTAATACAATATATCAAACAATGAAAATATTATCTTTATGATTAATTTATATGCTCTGCTCTTCCGTTTTTGTAAAAGAAATTAAGTTTAATCGAACAATGATAAAAAAGAAAATAATTGTAACAACAAAGATGTTTTATATATATATATATATTTTTTGCATATTTGGTTTATAATTTAGAAATAAATTTAGACTTCTTACAATTTAACAAAAGTGTAATTTAACCAAACTTTCTAATGTCTCTAGTATCGTTTTTACGAAGTCAACTTAATGGCCGTATCTTTGACTCTTTATTCTACCACTTATTTGATTTCGAATCAAACGTGTCATAGCATAATTTGTATAAAAGTATATACAAAATTACAATAAGTTAAATTAAAAATCTAACTTATAAAAAGTATAATACGTATACTTCATATTGACACGTTTAATGAAATTAAAAATTATAATCTTTTAGGTTATATTTAAAAAAATAAAAAATGTTCAAACAGGCATTCAAAGCATCATTGAAATTTGATGTTTCATTAAGTAAATAAAATTGTATAATAATAGTATTTCATTTTATAGTATTAGTAGTTATAATAATAGTATTCCAGTGTAATATATTGTTCATGGAATCAATTTTTACAGGCATTTTGAAAGAAGTAAAAAATACATTTTCTGCTTCTCAATGGCATTGCAAAAGATTAATAAATACTTCCTCCAAATCAAGGTGGGATCTGTTAAGTGCTGTATGTCTTGAACGTCATCCGATTATTACAAAACCCATGAATGAAATGGAAACAAATTATTATAATTTATTAAAAAGAATAGAATATGAAAATAGTATGAAGTCAGACCATGAGCTTAAACTTGAAAAGGAGAAACTTGAGCAAAATCAACCATTAGAATCAAATATTGCAGATACTGACATTGTTTCGTTGCAAACAGCGCAAGAGTTTGAAGATAATTGCCAAGAAGAATTAAAAAACTTTCAATTTGCATCTAGAATTACAGGTATATAAATAAGATAATTAAATTGAATATTGTCTCAATGTTATCTATATACATTTGAAAATATGTATTATTATTGATAATGTACTTTAATAATTTATTACAAAAACTATTAATAAGAATATCTTCAAATAAGATATATTTTTTATTTCAGAATTTGATAAATCTAATGATAAAACTAGTCATATGTATAATTTAGACAGAACATTAGTTTTCCTTGTAGAACAAAATGTCAATAATACTGCTTCCTGGATTCCTCCTCAAGGTCTTAGAAAAGATGGAGAAACGATGAGGCAAGTCAGTATCTAAAAGTCAGTATTATTCATATATATTTGATAAAAAGGCAGTATATGAAAAAATCTTTTTTATAATGTTAAAGGCAGCAGAAAGAGTATTGCAAGAATTTTGTGGTACAGAAATGACTGTTAAATTTTATGGAAATGCACCAATTGGTTTCCATAAATATAAATATTTAGAGCAGGATAATAAAAAAAGCGATAAGTGTGGAGCAAAGGTATTTTACTTTTTAGCTCGATACATAAATGGATCTATTGCAAACGATTTAAAATATCAATGGTTAGATAAAGAAGAATTAAGGAAAACTATGCCTCCTACATTTTATCAAAAAATATCAAATTTTTTAATATTTGAGTAACCAATATTATAAAATTATTTACTCGCTTTTACTATAATAAATAAATTATCTATTGTAAGGCTAAAATGTTTATAAACCCTACTGAGAGTTTTTTTTATTACATTATTTATGGCACTTTTCATTGATTTGTAAGACAACGTATTTACGTTCAATTCATGTATATGATTGGTTGATACGAAAATAACGCGACCAATTGAAAATCATCTTGTTTCAACAGAATGATTAGCGCTGCAAGCATACGAATTTACCAAGTTCGATAGAAAGTGTAGTGTCATTCGCAGTCGTTGTAGTTGGTCCTAATTTCTTTTGAAAGTTCAATTTTTGTTTCTTACAAAATATGGCTCTCTATTCTCAGAGTAAAATATCACGAGGTTTACCTGATTATGAAAGAGAAGGAATTAAGCAAGTCCATTTCAGTCCTTATGCTGATAATGGAGGGTAAAATATAAGATAACCTAATATTGTTTAAAATCAATGATTTTCAAAATCAAACTATAGATTCAATTTATTTAATTCATTCATTCAGTTTTAATTTATTCAATTCATTCATTCGGATTTATATATATATATATATATATATGCATCAATAAATATAATAAAGTTCATTAATGTATTTGTCATATATTTTTTATGAGTCTAATTATTCATATTAATCAATTGTTAAACATTAATTTGTTTGTTAAAATCTTTTAGGAGTGTGATTGCTCTTGCTGGTGATGATTTTTGCATAATTGCTGCAGATAATCGACTTAGTACAGGGTATTCTATTTGTACTCGAGAACAAGAAAAATTGTTTCCTCTGTCAAATACTACTGTTTTAGGTTGTTCTGGTTGTTGGTGTGATACATTAAGTTTGACTCGATTATTATCTGCTCGCATGCAGGTAAGTTAGCTTCAAAATTAGAAAATGTAAATATTTGTATTAATTTATAACAAAACTATTTACTACGATAATTTTAATAGATGTATGAGCATGAACATCAGAAAAAGATGTCAACACCAGCTGTAGCACAAATGCTCTCAGCTATGCTGTATTATAAAAGATTTTTTCCCTATTATGTCAGTAACGTACTTGCTGGATTAGATGAGAATGGAAAAGGATGTGTCTATAGTTATGATCCAATAGGACACTGTGAAAGATCTACATATAGAGCCGGTGGATCTGCTGGTGCACTTTTACAGCCTCTTCTTGATAATCAGGTATACTATCAATATTTATGAATAAAATCAGAAGGAAGTAGACTGATAAAAACAATTTCAATTCTTTTATGTAATTTTTAGATTGGATATAAAAATCAAGAAGGTATTGAACCTGAATTACTTACACAAGAAAAGGCTTTATTAGTACTGAAAGATGTTTTCATATCTGCTGCGGAAAGAGATATTTATACTGGCGATGGGATAAGCATAAAAATTATTACCAAAGACGGTATAAAAAGTAGCAGTTTCCCATTGAGAAAGGATTAAAATATTGAATATAATATATGAAATTATTATGGTGATATATGAATAAAGTCTTTGCTTTCATACATATCTTTGAGTTTCACATATAATCATAATTACAGATATTTATATGCAAATATTATATAAAAATAAAATATCAATGTTTTTTATACTAAAATATATACACACACAAAATAGTTAACGATCAACTATTTCTATCTATATATTATGGTTTTATGCTCGTAGAATGATCACTATTTGGTATTCTATCATAAATTAATAATTTTATTTCATCATTGATTTATAATTCAACTCACAGTATGCATTAGTAATTTATAATCAGAATAGATTCAATAAATGTTCATATAAAGGTAATTGAATAAACTTTATTGAATTTATAATTATGATATTCTAATATGTATTCATAAGTATCACTTGTTTTATTTTACAGAAAAAGAAACTGTAGCACGTAATATCAAAATAACCAAAGGAAAGAAAGGTAGGTAATTCAATTACTTTGTTTCTACCATCTTTCTTACAGTTTTTGCTGGAGCAATATATAAGGATAGAAAGTAAAGATTCCAACTCCCCCGAGATTCACTTCTTCGTCCCGGGGGCTATTAATGGTTTCCCACGATCCTTTCCCCTCAATTTTATGCCAAGTACTCGCTCAATTTTACCAATAACCATTTGATTGGGGATTCCACGGCCTGCTTCGTAATCATTTATTACTTGTGCCTTTTCATTCACTTTCTGTAAAACAAGAAAACATATTTGATTAATAACATTAAGTATAACTATAAACGTAATATAACAATTACTTTTCAAGTTATAATCACAAGACACCAAATATTACCATTCAGAAGTAATTAGCTAATTTATTGTTATCTAACAATTAGCTAATTAAATCAACGCACCTTAAAATGATGACTTACTTCAATAGTTTTTCATCATTTTATACTACTTAAAATTTCTTGTGTTTATAATTGCTTTGCATTTTTTTTTTTTTTTATGATGCACACAGATCAATCTTTAATAAAAGTTTTACAATACATTTTGCAGATATAAATTAATATATCTGAGCTACACTATATTACCGTAGCAAGATCTTTCTGCGATAATCCTTTACTTTGTCGACCTTGCTGTATAAGCTTTCCCAAATCAAGAGGAATTTTATCGTGTTTTAGTTCCTCAGTTTCACGATCTAATTTAGCCGTATTCTTTGTGGTAACGTGTTGTTTATTTGCACCACCACCCCCTGACATAAAATAAATCAAAGGACATGTTACAATCAATACATGTTTCTAAAGATTTTCTTTTACGAATAAAACGTATATAAATATTAATTTATAATATTGGTTTTAATAAATTTTAATTTCTGTAATATTAGTAAATTTTATATATTCAAATTAATCAGAATAATCATGTTAGTGAATATTTCAGTATTTATTCGTACATCTTTTTTAACATTTGAAGATATCTTTTCTTTTTTTCCTATGAATATTATATTTAATGAAACTTACATTTTGCCTGTGTTTCAATAGCAAAACCCTGACGTCGAGCTGCATTTACTGCCTGTAAATAAAAATATTGTTACACAACTACTTTTATATAATTGGTCCTGATGAGGAAAAAAAATGAATCTCCCGCAATAATTAGGCTCGATACAAATGTTAGCTCGATACGGTTAGTGAGATCATAGAGTTCTCCGATTTTTTCTTTCCTTAGTAACTAATTTTGTTTATTTGTCCTTCTTGTTTTCCTAAAAACTATTTCATTTGTTATATATAATATTCATTTGTTATATAGTATGTTGCTACATTTATATCTAGATATAATTTAAAAACATTGATTTCATAGTTTTTCTTAAATAAACAGTATTGAAATGCCATAGTATATTCTTAATACGTCTAAATACTATTTTATACAGTACCTGTTCGGATTTTAATGTAGAAGCTTTAGGTGCACGTTTTCGCAAAGTAATAGGCGCAGTATCCCAGTCAGACATACCGAAAAATTTATTTATAATTTTATTCGATATAAAATATGCTCTTTAAATTGCACGCAATTCTCAGGTAGAAGATCTATGTCTTCCAGCAACTTCTTTTTACCGTTCATAAAGTTACGATTATCAACTCTAATTCTATCCTTACAGATTCTATCTAGGCTCGAAATGTGTTCAGAAAGTTATAAGTTAGGGAAGTGAGACTTGATATGATTTTTATGATTTCATATATATTTAACCTAATCGATCTGACGTAATATCGGTAAGATATTTCGAAATTAAATTTTTCTTTAATCATTAGCTTGATCGATTTAAGGAAGAAATTTGACTAATACTGTTATCGAAAACAAAAAAAATTGATAAGAATTATATAATTATTGTTATTGGACAAAAAGTAGAAAATTGTTAAAGATAATATTTAATTTATTTTTCTCTATTAAAATATTAATACTGATAATAAATAAAAAGTGAGATGAGACAGTTTTATAAACAAATAACATATTAATATATTTCGTTGAAGTAATCGACATCCGTTGAAACGCTCTTATTGGTCCGCTACAGTGTACTCTATCGGTAGATCATAGAAATTACTACTATTAGCTGATTCAAGTAGGAATTTAGTTGAAGTAGTTGAAGAGGTCAGTGGAGTGTGACCAAGTGTGACTGGTGTGTGGTGTGATATCCCGGTGTTACGTTTTCAGTATTATCCTGTTGTGCTCGCCATGACGTTGATCTGAAATAGTATTTCAAAATATTAATCCCGATGTTGGTCGCAGGACTGTGCCAATGTAGTTTTCATGCTTTTAACGAGGAAAGAATCCGGGGAGGCAATTCGTGGATACCGAAGAAAGCTTCAAACGTGTTTGAAGCTTTCGAGGTCGTATTCATGGAACTATGAACCTGGACTCGTTGTCTTTTACTTTGTCACAAATCAGTTACTTGGTTGCTAATTTGACTAAGAAAAATTTTCGGGACAGCTGCAAAGAAATATCAATTGTAAGTTAACAAAAAAAAAAAAAAAAAAAAAAAAAAAGAAAAGAAAAGAAAAAGAAAAAAGAAAAAGGTCTAAGGACCTGTTGTTCTATTGCACATCTCCTTTACCCCTTCTCCTACGCGGCACGCCGTCCGCGAGGATAGCGCAATATGTTTCCCAAGCATTATATTTGATTATTTTTCTTTATTTTATTGTTAAAAATACCTTATAATTAGTAATTATCGTTAGAATGCACTCAATTATTTTCCATTTACATAGTCCATGTTGTCGCTTATAACCATCATGCACTAATGTATCTTGAACTTGGCTTCTAACTTCAAATTATTACGTTCTAACGTACTCTTTCGAATTAGTATTCAATTTATCGAACTTTTTGTCTTACCTTCTGTGAACTTAACTTTTCCGTTTGGAGTTACGCCATTAGTATGCAACGTACGAACGTCCATAAGTTGATCTTAAAATATTTTCATACTACTTTAAATATAATATAGACTATAAAGCATACTGTAAGCTGACTTATATTTATTTTATATTTATATAAAATATATCTTTTATACACTAATTTCTCTATTGATCTTATATAAAGCAAATATTTATAAGAAATTATTGTTAATTATAAAATCAGTCATTGTTTTCTATTTCAGTTGGTACAGTGGAAAGGTCTGGAGGCAGACCGACATTTGCTGCGCTCTTTGCTCTCTTACGTCGATTTCTCAACCGGAGAGCCACCAGAATCAAGTGCTAAGGATTATTTTCAAGTACAGCTTCTAAAGCAAGAGTGTACCAATCTGCTCAGCAAGCCTTCTCTGATTTCTAACTTCTGTTTTGCAATAGATCATCCTTTACATCATCAGAAGGTTTATTATTGCATGTTCTGTTATTACCATTATTACCTTTATCCTGATATATAGATAAATATAAAAGAAGTAATATAATAAAGAAGGAATCTAACCTTATTTAGAATGATATGGTTTATCTCCATAGCTCATTTGAATCATTGTTTTTAGACTTTGAATTCATCGCCAAAGTTTTTTTTACATCTGAAGAAGGTACTTGGGCTGACGCTAGTACAGGAAGTTGCTTTTGCGATTGTACTACAACATTCTGAAAATATCGATATTCGTGCATTGGCTCACGAGCACATTAAAAAACAACTACCTGAATTAATAAAAAATTATATTAATTCGGAGACAAGCAATAAGCATCACGAGGAAGGCTTACACGATTCGTCGCCAGAAGTTTTGCATCTTATACTTTCACAGGTTTTTCATATTCCTAATCAATTTGGTGTTTCTTCCGAAGCAAAGGAAAAATTTCTCAAGAATTTAAGGCGCGATTTTCCCCGTGAACTGGTACCAGTGGTGCTAGCACCACTCTTGTATCCAGGCGACGGGGAAACTCCGCAAGCCAAAATTGAATTAAACATGGCTGTCAATCAAATGGTTGGTACAACTTTTATTTTTATTTTTATTTTTATTAAGAACATATTATTATTTCCAAACGGCTATTTTAGGATGGCAATTCATTAGTGGAGTTGATCATGGAATTAGGATACGGATTTACTAGTAGCGTAGAAGAATGTAGATCGGCATTAGCTGGTTTAGGGGCTAGAGAAATATCTCCAGCATGCGTTGCTCGAGTTTTAGCTCATATGGCACGCAGTTGTAATAGTCTTGATGATGCTGGAGGCTTACAATCATTTTGGGGGAACTCTGCTTCTACTCAAGATGCTAATAAAGAAAAAACTTCAGAAAGTATTGCTCCCACAACTTGGAACGTTGAAGTTTTTGTTCAAGCTTTAAAGGAAATAGTATGTAACATAAGCAACTTTGATATTTATGTTTCATAATATATACGGACAACACATGTACGTCTTTTGTCTCTATATTTAATATTCATTATATATTTGTGTGTATTGCAGCAATCAACATTATTGTGGAATGAGGTGATCGTGAAATTGGACCATGCTGAGTTTATCATTAAAGATAGACAAGGATTAAATTTGCTAATCATGGGCTTAAGATTAGGTTTGCAACATCAAGGGTATCCTCCAGATGTGTTCCCTGTTGAACTTTTTTATCGACATTGGGAAAATGTAGAGGGTCAATTTTCTTTAGTACAACAAATTTTGAAGTGTCCTGACATATTTTGTTTTGCTGATTATCCATACCATTCGGTTACTGTTGATGTATTGAAAGCAGCTCCTGAAGGAGATAGTAAGGAAGCACAAACATGGAGATCTTTGTATGTCGTTGAACTGCTTCTACATATGGCTGAGAGGGGTTTATATGGACCAGTTCAAGAAATATTTAAATGGCCTATTCAACATTGTCCAGACGTACTTGTCTTAGCTTTATTACAAATTAATCCGCCTATAACTTTACTTAGGCAAGAATTACTCAGTACACTTATGCCCATCTTTCTTGGGAATCATCCAAATTCTGCAGTGATTTTACATCATGCGTGGCATGCAAATAATGTTAAAATAAAATCCATTATTATGCATGCAATGGCTGAATGGTACATACGTGGTGACCATGATCAGACAAGATTGTCTCGCATTTTAGATGTTGCACAAGATCTTAAAGCATTATCAGCATTATTGAACGCGCAATCTTTTCCATTTGTCATTGATCTAGCATGTCTAGCATCTCGACGAGAATATTTGAAATTAGAAAAATGGTTGACAGATAAAATTAGAGACCATGGAGAAGTTTTTGTTGCTGCTTGTGTAAAATTTTTACATAGACGGTGTCCGCAAGTGATGGGTCCTGGTATAAAAGAGGATCCTACAGTGCCAAAAGCAAGTCAGCTTCCACAAGAAACACTCACAACTATTCTTGCTTGTTTGCAAGTATGTGCCGGGTAAGTTTCATAATTTTAGTATTTTTCTATTTTTCAATAAAAGTTCTTTGATTTAATTTTAACATAAAAAAAAAAAAAAAAAAAAGAATCTTTCCTGTAGGTTTACTCATTAATAATCAGATAATCTTTTATTTTTAGGAGTGTTTCTCAAGAGTGTTCTGAAGCAATAATGACGATGGTACAAAATTGCAGTTTAATGTTAAATAAAACCACTATGAGTAGACCTCCACCACCAGGGGTTCTAAGACATAGAGGATTAGAACCATTTAATCCTGCGACATTAGGAGGGCAGGTATATATGCACATGTATCTTGAAACATCAATTATACTTGGCCATAACTTAATCACATACCTATTTTAATATTTCAGTTATTTTCTTCTAAGCAAGTAGATCCACTTGGAAATTTAAGTTCAAGTCTTGCTTCTATGGGTTTAGGATCTAGTCTTGGACCACCTAGTAGTTCTGCATTTAATTTGCCAGGAGCATTAGGACCCTTAGTTTCAGCACCTGGATCTCCTTCTAGATTAACAGGACCTTCTCCAAGCCCATTTCCAATGTTACCATTATCTTCACAACTCCATTCTGGCCCAGTTGGAACACAGGGTCCTTCTGTATTACCTGGTAGTACAATTGGAGGATTAGGACGACTTGGTCCACCAACGGGTATAGAAAAAGCAAGAATACCTGAAACATCAAATCTGTTTCCTGATATGCCACAAAATGTATCTAAAGAAATTGAAGACGAAGCAAATAGCTATTTTCAATGTATATACAATCATCCACCTCATCCCACATTGTCAATTGATGAAGTTCTTGATATGCTCAAAAAATTTCAAGATTCAGGAAACAAAAGAGAAAGAGAGGTATTCAATTGTATGCTTCGAAATTTATTCGAAGAATATCGTTTTTTTCCTCAATATCCAGATAAAGAACTGCAAATAACTGCACAATTATTTGGTGGGATTATTGAAAGAGGTTTGGTTAATAGTTACATGACACTTGGATTGGCACTTAGATTTGTTTTGGATGCTTTGAGAAAGCCAGATGGTAGTAAAATGTATTACTTTGGTATAACAGCTTTGGATCGTTTTAAAAGTCGTTTGAAAGATTATCAAACATATTGCGAACACGTGAGGAACATACAGCATTTTAGTGAATTTCCACCACATTTAATAGAGTATATAGAATATGGTCTACAAGGACAAGAACCTCCTACTCGACCTCAAGGTCCTGTCCTTCCAAAAACATTAGCTGCTATGTTAGCTCCAGTTACAACACCATATAAAACTATTACAACAACAACTATAACAACAAGTACTACTCAGGCTAAGCCTTCCACAACACCAACTACTTCACTTTCTGCCAGAGTAAGTTGATAGAAGATACATTTTTTTTTTTTTTAGAGCATATTTTTATTTAACAACATTTTTTATATTTATTCATCATTGTCTTATATAATCAAAAAATTGTTTTTATTTTAGCCCTCTATTGCAAATGCAACTAACATTGATACGTTGCTTGTAGCAACGGATAAAGAGGAAAAAATTACGACACCGCCTGAAGCATTACAAGACAAGACTGCATTTATTTTCAACAATCTTAGTCAACTCAATTTACAACAAAAATGTGATGAAATTCGAGAAATAGTTACTGAAGATTATTGGCCTTGGATGGCCCAATATTTAGTGATGAAACGTGCTAGCATTGAATTAAATTTTCATGCCTTATATTCTAATTTCCTTGATTGCTTAAAACTTCCAGAAGTTAATAAAATGGTAACTAGAGAAACATTCAGAAATATCAAGGTAAGTACAACAAAGCATTCCTTTATATGTAAATCTTATATTAGATAGCTATCAATTTATATGTATATATATGTATGTATGTATGTATATATATGTTTTCTTAGGTATTATTACGGAGTGATAAAGGAATAGCAAATTTTTCTGATCGATCTCTTTTAAAAAACTTGGGGCATTGGCTTGGAATGTTAACCCTTGGTAGAAATAAACCTATTTTACAGGTAATTTTTTTTAGTATATTCAAATTATTTGTTTGTATGCATACAATCTTTGTAAAATGCATTATATATGTTATTATATCATTTCAATTTTAATACAATAGGTGGATATTGATTTAAAAAGCTTGTTAGTTGAAGCATATCACAAAGGTCAACAAGAACTTCTTTATGTTGTACCTTTTGTTGCAAAAGTCTTGGAAAGTTGTGCGAAAAGTCGTGTTTTTCGTCCTCCTAATCCATGGACAATGGCAATTATGAATGTGCTAGCAGAACTTCATCAAGAGCCAGACTTAAAATTAAATTTAAAATTTGAAATTGAAGTGCTTTGTAAAAACTTAAGCATCGATGTTGGAGTAAGTTTTACAACAACTACGTAAACTATAATTTTTTTATGTTTATCTTGTTCAAATAATGAGATAATTATTTGATTGTATAGGAATTAAAACCAGCAGTTTATTTAAAAGATCCTGAAAAATTACGTAACTTGGATTATCAATTGTCACATCCAAATAAGAAAACAGAAGCAGGAAATAATCAACAACAGACACAAGCCCCTATTGAAGAATTAGTCGGACCTACGACAACAGGAACTATTGTTGCTCAATCAGCACCTCCTGCTAACACTACACCATCTTTACCTACTGGACCACCAGAACCACGTTTTAGTTATATGGATATATCTGTTACAGGCATTACCAATATTTCTCAACATATCACCATAAATAATCAAGTATATATAAATAGATCTTAGCATTTGAAAGATATGATTGAGATTGTAAATTTCTTACATTATATCTTTTATTTTCAGCTACCTTTGTTCCAAACGCATCCTCATTTAAAACAATTTGTTCGTCCTGCTGTTGAAAGAGCTATACAAGAATGGATTCATCCAGTTGTTGATCGATCTATTAAAATAGCTTTGACTACAAGTGAACAAATCGTAAGGAAAGACTTTGCTTTGGATCCTGAAGAAGTAAGGATGCGAACAGCAGCACGTCATATGGTTCGTAATTTAACTGCTGGAATGGCTATGATTACATGTAGAGATCAGGTAAGTATTAACTTACATGATAAAAAAATATACGATACAATCGTGTATAATATATCATTTTTTTTTTTTCTTTTTATATAATATATTAGTTGTTATTTTTTTTTCTAGATTTTAGCATCAATAAGTACAAATTTAAAGCAAGCTTTTCTAACAGCTATGATGGGTACAACTCCTCAGCAAAAAGAATTAGCAGAGCAAGCTGCAACTGTTGTAGCTGCCGATAATATGGAACTTGCTTGCGCATTTGTACAAAAGACTGCTGTTGAAAAAGCTATCCCAGAGATGGATAAACGTTTACTCAATGAAATAGAATTACGAAAAATTGCACGACAAGAAGGAAGAAGATATTGTGATCCTTTAGCTAAGTATCAAGCTGAAAGGATGCCAGAACAGATTCGATTAAAAGTAGGCGGGATAACTCCTCAACAAATGGCTGTTTATGAAGAATTTGCCAGAAATATACCTGGATTCTTACCATTATCCGAAAGAGATACACAAGCACTTTTTGTGCCAAAACCAGTAACGGTAATCTTTTAATGAAATAATGTTTTTATAATATCGTTAATATCAATTCTTTTCACTTTTTTCTCTTTTTTTTTTCCTTTTGTTTTTAAGGAAACTGCAGTAGTTCCGTTTGCTACTAATCCAGCCGTTGCAGTAGCAACGGCTCAACAAGTAGCTGCATATGCAGCTGCTGTAAGTAACGATGAAGTAGGAGCAATGTTAGAAAAACTTGCAGCTGAAGTAGATGTATTGCTTTCTGCAATGGGTCCGGCTGCACCACCCCCACAACACGTAGCACTTCATAGTCTTTTAGAGTCTATTATCCTTACTAGAAGATCAAGGGATGCAGGTGCTGCAATGACGCTCTTAAAAAAAGTAAGAACGCCATAACACAAAATATTTGAAAGTAATATCTTATTAACAAAATCAATTTTGTCTACGAATATTTCAGGCTGTAGAAGGATTATTAGATGGTCCTACTATTTCTAGCGGAGTGACGGATTCGGAAATCGTCTTGCGTTATAGAGAACTTCATTTACGCATTCTGAAATGTCTTCAAGATCCACGTGCTTATGGTATGCAGTGGACGAACAAACATGTTACCCGTTTCTTAACAGAATGTAGAGAAGATTTTCGTTATAATTTTGAAGCCGTAGATTGTTTAATAAGGTATGTTTAAAAATAGAAAATGCGATAGCTACGGCATATAATTCACAGTGCAAATTTATATGAAATAATGCGAATGTTTTGATTTTAGATCTCATTTGATCAGTCTTCCACAATATGATTTAGCTCTAGCACAAGCTATGGATGCTAGTAATGCTATGGCAACTGCATTTGCTATGCAATTGGTTCAACTATATCTCATTGATGAGAGACAAACGACACATGTAACAGAATCTGATCTGTTTCATACGATTGAAATACTTGTAAGAATAGCACATCATAGAGCTCCACCAGAAGGGTAAATATTGCGTTAATATTATAAATATTATATTGTTTTTTCTTTTATATATATATATATTATGTATGTCATTCATATTTATGCTCTTATAGAATCCCACTCTTTAGACTTACTAGTCTAATAGAATCATTACGTGCAAACCATGACCCTGCAGTATTAGCCGATCGTGCTCCTGCAGGACCGACAGCACACATCCACTCTGGAATTCTCCAGGTGAGAGTAAGTAAATTCTGCGGTATTTTAGGTATAAAATAAAAGACATTTGTTATAACGATTGTCACTTGTTTCTTTTTTCTTAATTACAGGCCCGTGATTTCGATGATCCACCAGGATTAATGGAGAAGACCGAATACTTATTACGTGAATGGGTTTCAATGCATCATAGTCCTACCCATGCTCGTGATCCTACTAAAGCATTTGGAATGTTTGTCCATCAAATGAACATTCATGGCATTTTAAAAACTGATGACCTCATAACTAGATTTTTTAAATTAAGCACTCAAATGTGCGTGGACCTTTGTTATCGCGCATTGGCCGAAACCAATGCAGTTCCTTCTGTTGTTCGCGCGAAATGTTTCCACTCGTTAGACGCTTTTGTGCGCTTAGTTGCGCTCTTAGTCAAACATTCTGGCGACACAACAAATACTCATACAAAAATCAACTTATTAAACAAAGTACTTGGAATAGTTGCTGGAGTGTTACTGCAAGATCATGAAATGCGTGGTACAGATTTCCAGCAATTACCTTATCATCGAATTTTCATCATGCTCTTTTTAGAGCTTTGTGCCCCTGAACCTGTTTTAGAGGCAGTCAATTATCAAGTTTTAACAGCCTTCTGTCATACGTTACACATATTGAGACCTGCCAAAGCTTCGGGCTTTTGTTATGCCTGGTTAGAGCTTGTTTCGCACAGGGTTTTCATTGGACGTATGCTCGCTATTACTCCACAGCAAAAATGTTGGGGAATGTACGCTCAACTTCTCATCGATTTATTTAAATACCTAGCACCGTATCTGCGTAATGCAGAACTGGCAAAACCCGTAACTCTCCTATATAAAGGTACTCTTCGGGTATTACTGGTATTATTACATGATTTTCCAGAGTTTCTTTGCGATTATCATTATGGATTTTGTGACGTAATTCCACCAAATTGTATACAAATGAGAAATCTCATTTTAAGCGCATTCCCAAGAAATATGCGCTTACCTGATCCGTTCACTCCAAATTTAAAAGTCGATATGCTTCAAGAAATCGCACACGCTCCTAGAGTGCTTACTAATTTTGCTTCGATGATTCAACCACTCAGTTTTAAAAAGGAATTAGATTCTTATTTGAAAGCCCGTGCTCCGGTCACCTTTTTGTCAGAATTACGTAGTAATTTACAAGTCTCACAGGAAGCTGGTGTAAGGTATAATATTCAATTGATGAACGCTTTGGTTCTTTACGTTGGAACACAAGCTATTGCTTTCATACGCAGTAAAGGTCATACACCTAACATGTCCACGATTGCACATTCCGCTCACATGGACATATTTCAAAATCTTGCTGTTGATCTCGATACCGAAGGTCGTTACTTATTTTTAAATGCAATTGCTAATCAGCTTCGCTATCCCAATAGTCATACGCATTATTTCAGTTGTACACTTCTTTATTTATTTGCCGAAGCTAATACCGAAGCTATACAGGAACAAATTACGAGGGTTCTTCTTGAAAGACTTATTGTCAATAGACCTCATCCTTGGGGGCTTCTTATTACATTCATCGAACTCATTAAGAATCCTACATACAAATTCTGGACGCACGAGTTCGTTCATTGTGCTCCAGAAATTGAAAAGTATGTATAAATATTTCTTTTTTATTTCATATACATATATATATATATATATGTATATATATATATATATGTATATATTTATATATAAGTGGTATTCAGCTCATGCTTTCATTGCAGATTGTTCGAGTCTGTAGCTCGATCATGTATGGTTCAAAAACAAGTGCAGCCGACACCCGAACCAGAGATTCCGGAGTGATAGGATATTTTGCTTTCCATTGTCGATTTATGTACAGTAAAAAAAAAACTAACAAACAATCGTAAATAATCGCGTGTAAAAAGTTGTTGATGTACGAATAGATGTACCATACTTTGGGCTTAATATTACTCGATGGCTAGATATTGTATAACAATATATATTAAGTGTATCAATTGATCTAGAGTAAGTGAAACCTATTATTATGTTAATATTTTAATAAAAACTATCGTTGCATTAATGGAATGAAAGCAACGAATATACAGCCTCATGAAACGTGTCTTTCGAAGAATGTATATGAGAAGAAGGGGAGAGAGTGTGTCATTATACATAGTAAATGTTATAGCACAAATGTCGGTATAAAACGCATCATGTTGAGAAATACATGCAAATAATGGTGTTCAATATATTATAGCATTAAAAACTTTTTTAGATTAAATTTAATAATATAAATTTACGTTATAAGAGCAATTATATAGTATATATTCATTCGATATTAAGATTAATATATCGTGGTATGTTAATTTAGTAAATATTTTCCAAATGTTTTGATACATTTGGAATTCTGTGACATAGGATGTAGTTAAAAAAAAAAAAACTATATATGGTGGTGTAGTTTTTTAAGGACTGTAGCCATGAAATGCAAATGGAGAAACATTAATGTATTTAATGCGCGTGTTCCTCTTTATATATATATATAATACGTTTATAAAACAAGTTTTTGATGTAGTGATTTATGAATGACACTTATTAAATAATTTATTAAACTTTCTACATACATTGTTTGTACAGAAATCGAAAGCTTACGCTTACAAGAAATTACAAAGTATGATGATCACGTGTCGCGTGATACGCATCTCTTTCCTTATCAGGGAACTTAGTTGGTAAATTTGGACTATGCAAGTGGCATTTTGCGTGAAACTTTATTCCTGCAACATCCACTTCGTAATCGCCTGACAATACATATTCATTTGTTACCTCTTGTGGCTGACCCTTTGAATCAAAGTTTTGTACAAATCCAAGACAAACCTATAGTACAAATTATCTAATCTATTAATGTATTAAAATCAATTTTAATTACATTTACATTTATTCGGTGATTAATCGAATGAGAGAAGATTTTAAAGTTACAAATTAGGAGAAAACTTGTTACCTGTTTTTTAAATGTAAAACCATAGCCTGTAGTGGTTGTCATACCACAATATTTTCCATTTCGATATATTGGCTCACCACCCCAACACCATGTATCAAATTCAAGGTCATGATCATTTAACAATAATTGAACGTATTTACGTTTCACTCCTTCTTCACGTTGTTTCAAAAGCGCATCTCTTCCTATGAAATCAACTCCTTTCTATCGGATAAAACATATAATTGTTAGTAAAATTATAAAATATGTATATGGATAATGGAAAGATATGTCGTATTATTACTTACATCAAATTTTACTCTCCATGCGCGACCACATTCCAAAGGAGTAGTAAAAGTATCTAAATCCTGGCCCCAAAATGCATAAAATTTTTCCACTCTTAATGCTCGTGTTGCATAATAACCAGCATGCTTTATTCCATATTTTCCACCAGCTTCTATTAATCTCGTGTAAACGTGCAGTGCGAACTAAAAATATACAACAATTTATTTATATTACTACTTCTAAGTTTGATATAAGTTCATTGTTATATTAAAACAAACAAAAATATTTCATTTACTTCGTTCGGAATATACAAGACATAGCCCAATTCTCCAGTATGTGTTAAATTCATTGTACGAATTCCATTAGCAAGGCCAACATCTAACTCCTATAAAGAATTAGAAATTTCTTAAAAAATACAAAAAAAGAAAAGAAAAAACAAAAAATACATTTATCAAAGATATACTTTGAATGTGAAAAATGGGAAATTCTTAGGATTCAAATCTGTGTCAGTTAATTCACTCAATAATTGTCTTGTAGCAGGTCCCATGATACAAATTGCAGTATATGCTGATGTCACATCAGATACAGCAACAGAGCCATCAGATGGCAAATGTCTACTAATCCAGTATTTACAGCGTGTTTGTTGAATGGTTGGTGCAATCATCATATAGCTGAAATACAATAAGCAGTTTATATATAGGTGTATATATATATATACATACACATATATATAAATATATATATGTATATATATATATAAAATATATATATAAATATATATAGTAAATATATATAGTAAATATATATATATATATATATATATATATATAAACTGTATAAAATATACTTACTGATTTGGTGCAATTCGTGCTAAGCTGCAATCATTTTCATAACCACCGCGATAATTTTGCATTCCAGTATGGATGATACTGCCTACAGGTACATCAACGTCGTTTGAACATAAATATTGCAATAAATCTACTACCTCCATACCATTAGACTAAGAAAATTAAAAAAATAGATGTGAGTTATATTGTGTAATGATGTATTATATATTCCAATATTCTATATAATTATTGTCTTAAATATAAATATCTAATTTATAGATAATAAGTACCCATAAGTCGATTTTAGTAAAAGAAGAATAATCACTGAGCCCTATTGATTCCCGACAAGTTGCGTACTCCAAACTAACTCGTTCGAACCATGGTGGCTTGCTAAATGTATTTGTATATGCCAGTTTATAATTCTGGAATATATCAGTTGAATCTAAATCTATATTAAATATTACTGTTAGTATATTTGATTTTCATTAATGTGCAATTATGCAATTATATCGAACGTAATAAGATTACCACTTTCATTAAGGAGTTGAAACCAAGATGGTCGTTCATATCCCATCACTTGACCAAAGACAGCACCAGCTTCTCTAAGTTTCGGATAAATTGGTGACATTCTTAAATTTCTGCCAGTTTTAAATTCATGATGAGGATATTGCAATGCATAATGCATTCCAGGTACTTCTTTTACTCGGTCACGTAAAAATTTACGATTATTGTGTAAACCAAGAAAACGAGAAACATCTAATTCGTACATATCTAATGAAGTTGACCCATTAACTATTAATTCTGCAGTAGCACGACCGACTCCACCAGCAGCTGATATACCAACCTTATTAAAAATTTTATTTAGAGGGATTTCAGAGTAAATAAAAAATATTTAAACGTTTACTTACTGTTTTCATACCAGCGGCTACGTAATAATTACGTATTTCTGGAGCTTCTCCAACGATCCATTTACAATCTGGAGAAAACGCTTCAGGACCATTGCACAATTTTTCTAAAATTACATTTCCTAAACTTGGGATTCTATGAAGCATTTCTTCTAATAAAATATGAAAATGATCCCAATCTTCAGGCAGAAATCTGTCATCAGTACTTTCTGAAAGCAATTAATTATGATATCAATCAGAAAGATACTTGTCTACGAAATATATTTTAACAAATGATTGCATTAAATAATTCTATTTTTACAAACAATAAGCGATGATGCATAAAACAGATTTACATCTATATCTAACCAGGTATGGACCCATCTTCAAATGCTGGTTTTGCAACTGGTTCAAAACCACCTGCTAATATACAGCCATTATTTTCTCTGAAGTAGATGTAGCCATCTAAATCACGTATTACTGGTGTCATAGGATCTAAACCATTAACAGGCTTCGTATGCAAATAATAATGCTCCACCGGATGAAGAGGTACCTGGTAATATTTTGATAATATTTATATGGACAAATGTACTGAATTTTAATTAAAATTAAATTAAAAACAAATAATACAACCTTTACATATGGCTCACTTAGTTTTCCTACGTTACGTGCCCAAAATCCAGCACAATTTACAAAATGTTCACATTTTATTGTGCCATGTGTGGTTTCAACAGCTTTTATACGATTATCTTCATTAATGATTTTAGTGACTTTGCAATTTTCATAAACTCTAACACCTAATAAACAACGAGATAATAACGATATAAATAAATCCTATAAAATGTTTTTTATAATTTACAAAAAAAAAGAAATGAATACCATTCCTTTTAGCTTCTTTAATCAATGTTAAACATATTTGATATGGATCTCCTACTCCATCACCAGGAATCCATAATCCACCAATGAGATCATCTACGCGTAATAATGGACACAATTGTTTAGCTTCTTCTGGTGAAACCAAGTAACATTCGATATTTCGTGATCTGTGAAATAAGTTAGATTTATATATTAAAGTTATATTACATATAAAATTAATTGTTGTATTATATACTAGATTCTTACACAGATTGAGCTTTCATTCGTCGAAATGCTGTCATACGATCTCTTGTACGTGCTAAAGAAAGACTACCACATTGCTTCCAACCAGTAGAAAGACCTTTTCCTTCTAAATGTTTGTATAATGCTATACTATCCTGCGCCAATTTCACCTGTGCTAAACTTGGTTTAAAAGCACCGACTAAACCAGATGCATGCCATGTCGTACCACCTCCCAATCTTCAAGATATAACAAGAATTAAAATAATGAAATGAAAGTGCATTCATGTAATTGGAAAAAAAAGGTAATGCATACAATAATATGTTTGATATTTAATTTCAAATGAAACATAATATGTACCTGCTGCTTTCTACAAGAACGGTTTCAGATCCCAATCCCATTAAAGATAAATAATAAGCGACTGAGCCTCCCATAACACCACCACCACATATAACCACTTGTGCTTCTTTTGGAGGATAATCATCTGAATTTGTAATTGTAGAGTTAGTAGATTTTGAAGTAAACCTTACTTGTTTTTGGTTAATTAAAATAACCTTCCGTTGTCCTGTCATAAATTTATTATAAACATTTTTCGAACGTAGCCACATCTTTGTCTAATATGACAGGTACGTCTTATTTTATAATTTTTATATCCTTACTTTATTTACGAGCGAGTATGTATAAAAATACATAAATCAAGTTATACTATGTTATTTCGCATGTTAATAAGAAAATATTATAATTTATGTAACATTCTGTTTTCCATTTTTTATCATAACGCAGGTACATTAAATAGTGCATAAAATAATATTTATTTTGGATTAAAATAGTATGTTTGTAAATATAGTCATCAAAGGATGAATTTTTATTTATATTTTTGGCACATGATCAAAATTCACCATGTCGAAACACTACCTAATTCAAAAATTTTACTTATTTGAATTGTTGAAATTCTCGATAAAAATCCATCAATTTCAAAAATAAAAATGAAATCATTAAATATCATATTGAGTTAAAAAAAATGTTGTTTTTCTCTTTATCATATAATTATGAAGTACACACAATAGCATTTATGTGTGTGTGTGTATGTGTGCTATAAATGTATATATATATATATATATATATAGAGAGAGAGAGAGAGAGAGAGAGAGAGAGAGAGAGAGAGAGAAGAGAGAGAGAGAGAGACATTAATGTTTGAATATTCTACTAGAGGCGCTATAATTGAGAAAGTATCAGAGACCTCTGTGATGGCGGCTCTAAGTAAACACAATAGTTAATGTTAACTGTGTACCATGGTTATTATCATTAATAACATGGAGATTTAATTATTTTAGTCTGTTCAAACTTTCTGGATATAAGATTTTGCGAATGTTAATTTATTATTATTCATTATTATTATAAACTAATGGAAGATTGAAAGAGGTGATATTAAAATAAATTAATTTATTTATTAAAATCTATTCAAATCTAAAAAATGATAGTTAGAATACCGACTGATCTAATTTACAATTCATTTGTAAATGAATGTTAAGATTTTTAAGCTTGAAGGAGGAAGTTCTGTAAAAGGTTTTTACAAGATATGTAAAGTGGATAACATTTAGAATATAATAAATATGAAGACTGCATTAATGGTTGCAGAGAAGCCATCTTTGGCAGCTTCTCTTGCTAATATTCTTAGTAATGGTCGGTGTGCATCAACAAAAGGTAATTAGATATTTTGTTACTATAATTTTAGCTTTTATTTTTAACTTAGATAATTTATATTTATATATATTATATATTTTATAATTGTATTTATTTAGCTCTCAATGGATCATGTTCAATACATGAATGGATAGGACAGTTCCGATCAGAAACAGTGAACTTTAAAATGACATCTGTCTGTGGTCATGTTATGACTTTAGACTTTATTGGCAAATATAATAATTGGGATAAAGTTGATCCTGTGTGTTTTTGATGTATAATATAAATGTATTAAATTGTATACATTGGAATCATTTTATAGACAATACCAATCTTTTAGGTAGAATTATTCTCATGCCCTACAGAAAAGAAGGAAGCAGCACCAAAACTAAAAATTCCATATTTTCTCGCAAAAGAAGGTGCACATTGTGATTATTTAATATTATGGTTAGATTGTGATAAGGAAGGTGAAAATATTTGTTTTGAAGTAATCCATGCTGTTCAACAAGGATCATCTAGAAAATTAACTCCAAATGTAATCTAATGATATTTCTAATTTTTTTTTATATGTACATTGTATTCCTTAAATTAATTATATTTAAAAATTTTATAGGACATTTGGCGTGCTAGATTTTCTGCGATTACTGAGAAAGATATAAAAAATGCTTTTGTTAATCTTATTAAACCTAATGAGAATGAAGCCAAAAGCGTAGATGCACGTCAAGAGCTTGATTTGCGGATTGGTTGTGCATTTACCAGATTTCAAACAAAATTCTTTCAAGTATAACTCTTTGATACTTTTTTATCTATATATATATATAAAAAAACAAAAATACATTATTGTATAATTTTTAAATTATTCTAGGGAAAATATGGTGACTTAGATGTGTCACTTATTTCTTATGGACCATGCCAAACACCAACTTTGGGATTTTGTGTACAAAGGCATGATGAAATTCAGACTTTCAAGCCTGATCCGTATTGGGTCCTCCAGGTATTTATTTTTTTGTTATTAAAAATAAATAAAAATATTATGAGAATAATAATTTCTATATGAATTTAAATATTTGATAGGTTACAATCAAATCACCAGATGGACAAGATATTACATTGACTTGGAGTCGTATAAGATCTTTTGATAAAGAAGTGGCAAATATGTTTTTAAATCATGTTAAAGAGTATACGCATGCAACGTAAGTATTTTATAAATATATGACACATATATAGTATATATAGTATAAAGCACAAAATATTTCGTTATATTATATTCAGTGTAGTAAGTGTGCAAAGTACAGAAAAAACAAAACCACGTCCTATAGCTTTAAATACGATAGAATTGATGAGAGTAGCCAGCTCTGGTTTGGGAATGGGACCTCATCATGCTATGCAGATAGCAGAACGTTTATATACCCAAGGATACATTAGTTATCCCAGAACAGAAACAACATCATATCCTGATAATTTCGACTTAATGTAAGTAGGAAAAAAGGAGTATATTAGTTAATATTATATTGTTTTTAATTTTAAACGTTTTTTTTTAAGTACATACAATTATATAATAGAATAAGTTCTCATTTTTATTTACTTAAGATTTTTATTATTCTTAGGACAGTATTAAAGCAACAACAAAATAATCCAGAATGGGGGGAACAAGTACAAAAAATATTAGAAAGAGGAATTAATACTCCAAGAAAAGGTACAGATGTTGGAGATCATCCACCTATTACTCCTATGAAACATGCTACTAGAAATGAATTAGATGGTGATGCGTGGAGATTATATGATTATATTACACGACATTTTATTGCAACTGTGAGTAAAAATTCTATTGAAACTGTTAACAAGAAATGTGCATATTCATATATAATTATTTACATAATTAATTTCAAATATTAGGTGGCACGAGATTGTAAATATTTGAGCACGGTAATCAAATTTGAAATAGGGATGGAATTATTTACTGCAACCGGGCGTACATTACTAGATCCTGGATATACTAGTATTCTTACTTGGCAATCACTTGGAACCAATGATACGCTTCCAAAGATTTCATTTGGAGAGAAAGTTGATATTCAAGAGGTTAATTATATTATCTATTAAATTTTATTTTTATATTTTTCGTAATGTTATAACAAAATTGCCTTCTTATTTACAGGCCAAATTAGTTGAATGTTACACTCAACCTCCAGATTATTTAACAGAAGCAGAATTAATATCACTTATGGAAAAGCATGGCATTGGAACAGATGCTTCTATTCCAGTACACATAAACAATATTTGTATGCGAAATTATGTTACTATTGCAGCAGGAAGAAAACTAGTACCTACTTCATTAGGTATAGTTTTAGTTCATGGGTATCAAAAGGTACTTTCCAATGTTATCTATCATTGTATGATGAAATATATGCAATTTATTTGTTACATTTATATTTATTATAATGATTGTTGTATTTAGATAGATCCAGAATTAGTTTTACCGACTATGAGGTCGGCAGTAGAAGAACAACTGAATTTAATAGCACAGGGTCGTGCAGATTTTCATGCTGTTTTACAACATACAGTGGAAATTTTTAGACAAAAGTTTCATTATTTTGTAGAAAGTATAGAAGCCATGGATCAGTTGTTTGAAGTATCCTTTTCTCCACTTTCAGCTTCTGGTAAAGCACATTCAAGGTACAAAGTAAATTTTTTTTTGTTCAATTTAACTTTGGAAATTTGTTATATTATATTAAATCATACAGATGTGGTAAATGTCGACGTTATATGAAGTATATACAAACCAAACCATCAAGAATGCATTGCGCACACTGTAATGAAACGTATAATCTACCTCAAAATGGAAATATTCGTATTTATAAAGAATTAAAGTGTCCACTAGATGACTTTGAATTATTATCTTGGTCAACTGGAGCAAGAGGCAAGAGTTATACATTTTGTCCATATTGCTATAATAATCCACCTTTTAGGTAAATATATACGAAGTATAAATTTTAATTGATACACAATATAGTATGTAATAATAATATAAATGTTATATTTAAAATTTTTAGAGATATGAAGAAAGGAATGAGTGGTTGTAATTTATGTACACATCCAACATGTCCCCATGGTTTAAATTCTAATGGAGTATCCAGTTGTTTGGAATGTGATACAGGAATTCTTGTTCTGGATCCTTCAGCAGCACCTAAATGGAAAGTTGGGTGCAATCGTTGTGATGTTATTATTCATTTGTTTGAAAATGCTCACAAAATAACAGTAGATTCTGATGTATGTGATTGTGGGGCACAGTTGATAAATGTTGAATATAAACAGGTGATAATTAATAATCTGTTCTTTACATTATAACATTTTCCATGCCGCTGATATAATTGTTCGATTTTAGGATAAAAGTAAATTACCCGATGAAGCAACTGAAACATCTGGGTGTATTTTCTGTACCCCGGCATTTAGAGCGCTTGTTGAAAAACATAGAGCAGTAGCATCAAAACCAGTTGCAACTCGTGGACGTGGACATGCCAAAGGCCGTAGTCGTGGCAAACCACGTCCTCCAAAGGATAAAATGGCTCAACTTGCAGCGTATTTTGTTTAATAAAGTTCGAAAATAATGTCAATGTATGTACACACATTATGGACTCCTTCCATATGAATGAATACATGTAAATGAATACATTGCCAAAATTCTGTATATGTATTGCAGAATAAGTGATTAAGTTTTCAAGTAATTTTTGTGAACAATCAGTTTTTGGAAAAATTATTAAATAAAGTCAAAAAAAAATTTTATGCAAATTTAAATAATATAAATATAATCTAAGATAAGTACACCTATAATAAGTATAACCGTATATTAATATTTATTTCAATAAAAAATAATTATATCTTTATAAACATGATAAAAAACTAAAGTTTGTCAATTTTATAGAAAAATTAGAGATGTTGAAGAATAGAGTTGTATAAATATATGTATATCTACTCAACGACACGTTCATTGGTTGTCGGAAACCAATAGTTTATATGGATACAATTGAAATGGAGAGGGAGAAGGTGTTACTTTACTACGAAAGTCAAAGTTAGTAGGTTTCGTCATTTCGTTGTGTTTACGCGTGTAAGTAAAGTCACTGAGTTTAAATAAATTGTATCTTTAAGACAGTCGTCATGAAACTAGATTTAGATACGTTGAATCCTTTTGAAATTGTTGTGGGTACTTACGAGCAGTATTTACTCGGTTATAAAGTATCTAATATTGTAAATGTAAGTAATGAACTTTTTCAAAAACATTTATAGGTTATGGATGCTGTTATTAAAACCGGTTAACCGGAATGTTTTGAAATCATATTTTATTTATATTAATATAATTTTGTTATTGAGATATATGTGAAATAATATGTATAATCTTTTATTTAAATACAGTAGAAACACAGTATTTTGTATACTTCATACTTTAATATAATTATGTTTTGTTGGTTATGTTTTTAAAATATTTTTTTATAGGAATATAAACTTGAGAAAAGTTTTGTCACACATAGTCATCTGGCCAGTATAAGAAGTGTTGCTACCAATAAATATTATTTAGCATCTGCTGGTGCAGATGACTCAATCTATTTGTATGATTTACGTAATAGAATAGAATCTGGCAGATTAATGCACCATAATGGTAAATAATTATATTTAATAGTATTACCTATATTATTAAACATATGTTTTATCAAATTTTTTGTTATTCTCTGTTTGTAGATACTGTTAACCATATAACTTTTACACCAGAAGCGTCACATTTATTTTCATGTAGTAATGATGGAACAATAGCTGCCATTGGATGTGGAAATTGGCAAATTGAAAAACATTGGCAAAAGCCACATAAAGGTTTATCTGTTCATACTGTAGCTATACATCCGACAGGGAAATTAGCTTTATCTACAGGAGCTGATGGTATTCTTAGAACATGGAACTTAGTTAAAGGACGACAGGCATATGCTACGAATTTGGTACCGCGTTTAAAATTGGATGCTAAAAACATCACAGTCTTAAAGTGGAGTCCAAATGGAGAAAAATATCTTTTGGCAGTAAATCAAAAAATTGATATATATTCGGTAGAATTGGCAGGTATTGACGATGAAGTACAATTTGATTCCAAAATCGTGTGTGTAGAATTTTTAAGAGATGACTTGATTGCTGTTGGCTTAGAAAATGGTCAAATTAAATTTTATGATCTTGATAAATCTGTGCATACATTAAATACATTGGCACATGATATTAGAATTAAATGTATGGCACACAAAGATGATTTATTGGTAACAGCATCCAGTTCTGGTGAAATTAAACTTTGGAGGTTTACTAAGCATAAAATAGATATGTTGCAGAGTATTAATTGTGGTGCTAGAATTACTTGTCTTACGCTTGCAATGCCATATAATAATATAATTCATAAAAAAGAAATTCAATCAAAGATTGAACAGAAAGTAAAAAGCAAAAATATGTTCCGACTGCAACAGGAAGTTATTGTGGAAGAAAATTGTGATGATGATTGGGAAGTGACATCTGTTGATAATTGTGATATAAAATCAATTGCTAAATCAAAGAGTAATTCAAGAAGAGCAGAATGGATAGAAGAAGACAATAATCCTCCAGGCAAGAAAGTAAAATTAAATACAAACAAACAATGTAGTAAAAATAATATGTGGAATAAAAGAAGTATTGAATCTGTAGAAAAAGACACTTCTCCTTCACCAAAGAAGAAAAGCTTAATCGAAGATAGGAATAATAATAAGAAAAAGAAAAATTTACACATTGAGAAAAGAAAAAAAGATGAAATAATGCAAGATATTACTCAGATGTCTTCCAAAAAAATAAAAAAAACTGTAAAAAAAAATACGGAATCTGGTAATAATATTCAAAAGAAAAGGAAAATAGAATTAGTTAAAGTAGAAGAAAGTAATAACAAACTTAATAAAAAAATGAAAACGATAAAGGAGGGACAACATTCTATAATGTCAAATAAAAAGAAAAAGACAACAGTAACTTGAAAAAGTCGTTATTTTTTGAATGATATTTACAGTTGGTAAAATGAGGTTCAGAATACATAAAATGTAAGAGTAATAATAAATTATTCACTAGCTCCTATCAGTCTATATAAATATAAATCTTAAATTAAATATGACAGTTTTATGTTTTTTTCATACATTCTGTCACAATTGTACAAATATATTTTGGATTGAGTCAAATAGCAAATATTTACCACAAGATACATTTATGTTCTGGATTCATACGACTATTAGTTGAACATTTCCAAGCTTTTGCAAATTCTGCGTTATTCGACAATGTTCCAATTACTCTATAATGATTTGGTGCATGGACACCTTCTATAAGTTTAGATTTTAATGCTCCATTTGTATAATTTCCACACCAAACCTGGAGAAAGACATCTTATGTTATTAATTTCAATAACTTAAGAAACATGTTCTGTGTATATTAATAATTTAGTAAATAACGATCTATGCTATTTTAGAAAGAATGATTAGTTTAGTAGCTACATTTTCTGTCTTAAATAATTGGAAATATATATATTTAAAAAGGTTGTTGATCGTTATAAAATAAAATTAATTGCAATGAAATATTTACTTGTGCAAAGCCTAAAAAGAACAATTGTTCGTGAGTATATTCTGAAAGGCCAGGTAAAGCTCGCTGATGCGAATTACGAGCTTGCAATCTTTGATAGGCTCTATAAGCCTCTCGTATTCCACCATTATCAGCAATATTTTCACCCTGAGTTGTAATGCCATTTACCTGAAAAATCATTAGTAATTCTTTGTCTTTGCAAATTAGCCAATATACCTTGGCACATTTTGGTATATTTTCAACGAGAATATTACTCACTGTAAAATTGTTACCCAGCTCAGGAAGATGATAACTACTGTACTGTTTGATGATACATTCGACTTTCTCATGGTAATGTTGCAATGTTTCGTCGCTCCACCATTGCCTGAGATTGCCGTTTTCATCGTATCTGCGACCTGACATAAAAAAAAAATCGTGTAATTTTTTTCGTTATTATAAATCAATGTATAATTACTATGAATCAATGTATTTGGGACATTGATTGTACCTTGATCATCAAACCCATGAGTAAGTTCATGACCCATAATCGCACCCATTGCACCATAGTTGATTGATCTATATAAAAATGTTCATTATTTTCTATATTGGAAATGGTTTTTTTCTTTTTTTTAACAAAATTATGCTTTTAGTATTTCCGAAAATACAGAAAATAGATGTAATTATACCAAGCTTACTCTATTCCATTTCCATAGAATGGTGGATGTAAAATACCCGCTGGAAAAGCTGAAAATGGCAAAAAAGGTATTACATTAAATTAATTATTAATTATTAATTATTAATTATTAATTATTAATTATTAATTATTAATTATTAACTATTGATGTAATGATATATACTTACTGACTGAATTTAAAATAGCGCTGTAAAATGCATTAACAGTAGTTCCAGTGGATATCCATCGATTTTTATCCGGTTTTTCTCGCAAATTATTTAAATTTTTCTTAACGCCTACATCCGTCAGTTTTAGAAAAGTTTCAAACAATTTTCCTTCTATTACTTCTGCCTGCAATAGAAATCGTTCAATAGATTCAAATGTTTTTTTTTTATCTTAAAATAATATTAACTTACACCTTCATAAAATTTATTTAATTTCTCTGGATTAGTAATCCACTCTGGAAAGCCGACAAATGGTCTCATTGCGTATAATTTTCTATGCGCGCGTAGTCTAGTATCTGCATCCATCCAATCTAACTCTTTAACCATTGTATCAAATGCTGCCCTAATGTCCATTAACATTTCTAAAGCCTAAAATTATCATCTTTTATATATTTTACATATTTCATGTATTTTTATTATTTCTTATAATTTCATAACAAAAAGTTGACGAGTTTTAACATGAACTTTGAAGAGATCTAAGAAGATAAATCTCAAACATATAGATCACTGACCTTTTCCCTTTCCTGTTCATTGAAATGTTTTTGAGCGTAGACGTAACTTAGAGCCATGCCAAAGTTAGCATTAACATTTCCTGTACAACCTTTCCATCTTGGCGTTTTTTCTTTAAGACCAAAAACTTTTTGAGAAAATTGAAAGCCAAGATCACGAAACTTTTGCAGTGTAAGCGGCGTAATCGCTGAATATACGCTCCACCAGATAAAACGTGCTAAAAGAATTCAGTAATAGTATTAATTAGGAACTTTTTGCAAAGATCGGATAGTTTTAGCCAAAGTAAGCGAATAATTGAAAACAATGTCACTAAGTGTCATGAGTAACGCGGTTGTACGATAACCTTTTGCTCTCTCTGGCCTCATTAGATTATGGGGATACGTTCTTTTAGTTATTCGATTTTTCATCTTTTTTTTTTTTAAATGATAACAAATAAACGTTAGTAAACTATTGTACGCATTTGAAACAACAGTCCTTTTTAAATTGAACAATGGAACATCATTAACTCCCTTTCTAAATACTCATTGAAAAATATTTGACCTATATATAATATATGATATATATATGTATGTGTTGAATATTAGAGTACGTATAACGAACGAATATTAAAGTGTTGAGACAACCGCGCGCAGCTAGTTCAGCAATGATGGAGAAGATAAGTATACCTATCGTAGCAGGCGGCGTAATAGCAAGTAGTTGGGGCAATTTCTGTAAATAGTGTAGATCCATTACAATAATTCTTTCACTCTCTGTATTTATGGTCACGTTTGTATTTTCAAATATACCATCCAGATATCTCGTCCAGTTCCACTAAAAAAATATATTTTCGTTTGGATATATTCATTATATATGTAATAGATATATTACTTGTTGTACACGTAGATCAGTCAGTTGTTGTAACTCATCAATGGTAACATCATGAAAGAAGTGATGTACGCTACGTCTTTCCTCTGGTGTATCCATGATCTATTCAAGGATAAAGAATCGATATAAGATTTAATCTTTCAAGACATTAAATGGATCATTTCAGGATAACACATTCTACCTTTGCAATTTTCGTACTAAATTCTAAAATTTCATCCGCAAAACTTGTACTTCTATTTCCAGCCCCAGCAAATTCCATCATAGCTTTTATATATTTTTTATATTCGCCTAATTCTGACTGAAAACGTTGAGGATCGAGGAGATATCGTTCGCTAAAAGCTGGAGATACTTGCTCCGTCTACCAAATAATAATCATCAAATAATATAACCAAGTTATTTTGGGAAACAGTTGGCAAGTTTAAAAATATAATCTTACCATTATTCTGTTTCTCGTCGTGTCTCTTATATCCTCGCTAATATACAAATTAACCAAAAGATTCAAGCCTAATATTCTTCGGGTTATACCAGCGATTCGAGATAAATCAAGAGGAGGAACTTTGACTTGTAAAGGTGGATCCGTCGGTAATCCTATCTTTTTGAATACTTCGAATATCGGTTGTAATCCCAACGTTTCGATGCTCGCTAAAAATAATATACTTGAATATACGAATCAATATATTTTTTTTTAAAGTATATGTTTTTTAAATACAAAGATGTATAAGGTAAGTTCCGGTTATGTTTTTTATCAATAGTTTCTAACGTTATCATCATACCTGATCTCATAAATAGCGTTACGTGATATATCATAAATACATAATAAGCGTTTAGAAAATTATTCTCATATCATTAACATACAAAATAAATACGGATGTTTAATAATATAAATGTGATTATGAATAATGCAACAATATAATTTTTATCTTTGATATCTTATAGATTCGTGATTGGACATTTGATCTTACCCGTATCCATGCAAGTTCTGTAAAGAGCCCTTGCTAACTTAACAGGTCTTAGATCATCCTCTTTGTCAGACATTTCTAATAAAATTCTTAAATCTTGGAGGAGATATTCTCTGAGGAGACTCAATTGATCCCAGGATACTTGACTCTGAGGTATCGGATGCTTTGCGACCCAGCCATCGCAAGCGAATCTATAAAAATCGTCGCAAGGATCTACGGATTTATTCATTGCCTCTAATACTCTCGCGGCTGAAACGAGAAGATTATTTTCTAATGATAAAACAAATACTATTTTCCAATGCGGAAGTATTGGTCGAAATCATGTTATCATCTTATTTGATATTTGAAAGGTTCAACGAACGTTAGAACATAGAAGATAATGATGAATCGGGGTCGAGATGTGTTATCTTTTAATTCGTGAGACGAGAAAATAGCTTAGAAGCAAAATTTTTTGGAATTGTAATATATTATTGATCGATAGATCAATAGATAACGATGACAAAAAACAAATGTAAAGAAAATATTATTTTAATCGATACCTGTTTTTATGCATTCTTCGCTCTGACACATTTCTTTGTATTCTTCCTTATAAAATACAATCATTTGCAAAGTTAAGGTAACAACAAGAGTAATCACAGTTATCGTTAATAAGACAACGATTATCACGAGCCTTGTTTCCTTTCTGTTCGATTTTTCGTCTCCGTGATTACATTGCCTGTGTCAAAAGTTTACAAGATATTAACAAAATATATGAATATATATATATATATATATACATATATTGTTGAGGCTATAAGATAAAAATGTTTTTCAAATATTTATTCGATTCAAAGAAAAAAAATTTTTAATAATAATCACCATGGGAGTTCTGAATTTTTATTATTGCCATCGTCCACTCCCCTTCCACTGTTTTCAGGGTCATTCACCTATAAAAAAAAAATAAAAAAAAAATAAAAAAAAACTATGATTCAAATCGAGAGTATAACTCGCAATTGATATTAAATCGACAATAGACCAATTGACCTTTTAATAAATACGTCGATTTAATCTATTATTAATTAGTATTTATGAATCAATGACAGATAGATCTAACAAACGAAGAGGCATTATTTATATAATTAAAACAAAAAAAAAAAGAAGAAAATATGAAAAAAATAACTAATACGAGATCTTAAAAAATAAGTCCATCGTATAAAAATCGTATGCGTTATGATCTCGTATGATCTCGTTCAGTCATTTGAAGCGTTTCGTCCTTGTATCTTCCTCATTGTATACGCTTTTTTTCTATAGGATCAATGGTAAAAAAAACCTAATCGGTTTACCTAATCGAACTTAGTTTAGTGTTAACCATCGTCACGAGAACATACGATCGAAGGTCTCACCTTGCTCTAGAATCAATGGAATTACCTCGGCATTACGCGCCTCCTCTCTTTACATCCTGCTGTAATCTATAATAATCCTCCTCTTATTAAAGTCCATCCAAATGAACAGTATATTCTCTCTTTTCCCCTCTCCCCTCTGTCAGGGAAATCATTGAAATATAGTTGCGTAAGGGTGCTTCGAAACAATATATAATTTCAAGAAAATAGCTTCCTACTATAAACGAATATTACTTGTGCATACATACATATGAATATATATATTCGTACATATGTATATACACGATATCCATCGAAAGAACAAAAAGTCGCACTTGAGATCTATCGATTATAATATTTATTTATATCGTCAAAAGTCATTGTTCGATTGATACGATTTTTAATTAATCCTTAACTACGGTAATTAATCGATTCATTTAGCTCCAATCGTGTGTATAGAAGAGACGTGCCGAACGATAACGCCTATCTTCCTCTCTCACCGAGTCTACTCTATTTATACGAATATACGACGATATTCTTATTATAGATCTTCAACTTTTTAAATCGAAGTACGAACTGTATACAATATATTTCAATTGAGCAAGTTTTATGATTTTTTTTTTTTTTTTTTTTTTTTACATCAGCCATACGGGATTCGTTTATTTTGATTTCTTCTTTTACAGCGCAAAAAGTTTGCGATTAAATCGATCGATGACGATCTATCGTTTTTGTCAAACAATTATTATAATTAATAATTATTGTTAAAGGAAAAGCGATACTAATGCACATATTCGAAGAGACATTCATTATTGGTGTCAAGTGCTCGATTTCCCATTAGTTTTAATCTCTCAGACTATATCCTATTTAAGGTGATATCTATACGCTCCATTTATCTTCTAAGAGATCGTTGATTTCACTTCGATCATGACGAAACATAAAATAGACATTGAAATAAATACTCATTGCTATCGATCTTAATATACATTTTTGTTAATTGCAAGTCATTTATAGAATAGACGACGAGTCATATACATGACCTTCGTTTTAAAATAACACATGTAACATCGTATATACAATATGTACCTATTTACTTCGAATAATACATAAAAGAAAAAGAAACATCGTTTTAGAAATGCTGTGAATTTTCATTCATAATTCATTAACATTCAAGAAGTCGAACATTAACAATGACACGCGTATCAATACATCATTTTTCGTCCATATACATATATCGAGGAACAAACAACTTCCTACAAGGTTCCTCGCATCCATTGATCTTTTATTTTATCGTACGCTCATATTGGAATTTCAAAGTGATCAAACAAGGCAATCGTATTCGAACATTTAAGTATACGTCTTATGTTTTATGCAGGTGTAGCAACATATCGTATCCACAAAACGAAGTAGAGAGGGGAAATGTGTCGTCTCCAGGGACAGTTGATATTAAAGAAAATAATGATTCTAAGATTCACGATTGCGGCAGGAAAAAGAAAAAAAAGATATATTAAAAAGAAAAAAGAAAAAAAATGAAAAGAAGAAGAAAAGCAAGGACTAGGTCTAACCTTGTATCTCATCTTTCGTTCCTCTTCAACCTTATCCCCGTCGTCGTCGTCGTCAACTTCGCGGTTTCGTCGCTATCGCTTCGTAACTCTGAAACAAAGAACAATGCCGAGAGTTAAGTTATTAAGAAAAAATGCGTCGTTCGATGACGACGATGATCATCCTGCTTCTTTGCATAGAATGAAAGAGGAACGCAACGTGTTGCAGACATCGAACGATATCATTTCTCCTTCGCCCAGTTTCTTTAATTATTTCGATTTGTACAACTATGATATGGCCTACACATTTGCACATTTTTCATTAATCATTCATCTCTATCAATCTTTTAAAAGTTAGAGGTATAAAAAGATCGTGTTATATATCCGCATATAAAATGATCTTTATTAAAACTCTCAAAGAACATTGTGCTTAAAGTGTTATTTATTTTTAGTTAAAACAAATTGTAAAAGAAGGAACTTTCTCTATCAAGGGCGAATAAATCCTGATGTTTTTTCGCAGATATCGTTTAATGAGCATACGATAATTGAAATTTTGCATACGTTTTGAAATCAATGCACTATCGACATTGGCATTGACAAAGATATACGAATGTTTATCGCGTGTCTATAACATAATTGTTTTTATGTAATCTATAATTGCTTATATGTTTTTCCGAAGAAGACAAACGCGTCAATGGATGATCACTGAAACCGGTCTGACATCGTGTCGGATAAATGTGCATATATATCTATATATCGTGCATTGTATAATATCCGATAGTACCAGCACGTAACGAAGATAGATCAATTTACGCTATTACATCGGCACGTAAGCTCATTTTCTAGATTTTTTTTTCTTTCTTTTTCTTTTTTCTTTTCTTTTTTTTTTCTTTTTTTTTCTTCCTTTTTTTTTCTTTTTTTTCTTCCTTTTTTTTTTTTTTTTTTTTTTTTTTTATCAAACTCGGTTTAACGTTGCTTCGAGAGTTTTTTTTCTATTAGGTGTAACTTTTCTTGTAACTGTATAATTACGAAAAGCTTAGCACGATTCTTTGTCTCGTCTTCAATATCAGCTAATTAAGAGTTAAAGAGAAAATTCAAAACGATTAAAACGAAAAACAACAAAAATAGAAAGGTTTCGTTTTCTTGAAAAGATAATCAAGATTTTCACTGGAAATCATTAGCGCAAAGAAAGTTGTTTAGCTCGTTTGTATCATACGATTAGAATAAATGATTGAAAACGAAAAAACCAAGAGATATATCTCAAAGCAATTAGAAATATAAATAAAATATAATAAAATATAAATGTATTAAACATAGGAAGAAAATATATGCATAATATTTAAATGATATGTTATTTCTCGTTATCTATTTTGTACTTTGCGTTATCAATGATGATTTAAAATATTTTAATTATCAAATTATATTTATGCTTAATAGCGTCCAAAAAGGAAAGATTAGATTAAATGATTAAGAGAGCACGAAGACGTTATATTTTTTTCCGAGTCGCAAAACTTTCGTTTCACGAGATTCTCATTTCATTCCCGCGCAAATGTTTTCTATTATATTAAGAATCGCTTTAATACGTATCTCGAAACGCGTAAAAATATGTAACTTTATATTTAGAAGAACTCGAGGTTTTTGATCTCGACTACGTCAGCTCGGAGATTATAACGAAAGTAAGATATAAATTAAATATTAACCACGTGTATGCAAAGCCGGCACGTGCCATTAAGATCTATTACGTTTTAGCGTCTATTGCCTTGATCTTTGAACATTTAAGGAATATACGGAATAATATATAAAGCAAAAATCGAACGAAACGAATCGTTTGCCATAAAAATTTGTTCTTTTATTCTAATCGTTAATTGAAAACACACACTATAAAAAACACTGAAAAGTCGATGGACTCACCTGATATTTATTTCTTTAAATATATATATACATATATATATATATATATGTATATATATATATGTATATATACACACTTGCTTAGAAAGACATGAAATATATTATAATAGGAATTTTTTTTCTAGGAATCCTATGAATATATTTCTTTGTTTAGGAAGACGCGTAGACTCGCTCCGTGCACGATCGAAATCAAAATATAAAATCACGGGGAAAAAGGCAAAGATTATGAGAGAACGACGAGCATGCGCGCGTACGAAAAAGTATTTCTCCTCCGTCAGTTTAATTCGAGCTCACGACTCTTCTCATCATAGTACTATTTCATTCGATATTCGTTTAAAGATCCTCACGTTTGCTTTTTACCGCCTACGAGATCGCTCGTCGCTTCGAAGAATGTACGCTGCGGGACAGGCGATAAACCAAACTGAAGTTTCGGCTCGAGAAGAAGCGAGTCTAATCATCCTATTCCCCCACTTAACTGTCTAAGATAGTGTTAAGATCCTCGCTCTGATCGAAGCTAACTTTATTCGAAGAAAACTAGTACAGATAGTTGTTTCTTCTTGTTATTTAAGTATATTTCCTGCTTAACTATTTTCCTGTTTACTTTTCTTCTTCGTTCCATTTTAACGAGTACATTTGATTCGTTAAATAATACAATCATTCTTATCGTCTATTTTTTAACAACATCATGTTATTCAAGATAAGTTTATATATTTTATTAAAATGTCGTATTGTTCTTAACGCGTTTAAAATATATTATCGTCAAAAAGTAACGTATAAAATTAGTTAATAAAGGCAGTAGGTTCCAAATGTTACGATTTGATTGGCCGTATACATTCGACAATTTTCTTTAATCTTAGGAGCGTAGGCCGTTAACACGTGCATCCTCATTTTGGCAACTCCTTTGTGATAGTAAAACTCTCCGTTATTACTTAACTCGTTTCTGACTCAGGATAAATAAACTTATCACTAGAATTTTTATCAGAATGCATAGGTCAAAAAGAAAATGACGAGTCACGCGAAGAGGAAATACATTGTCTCGATATACAAAAATTTTAATCAAATGGAACAGTGTGATTTATAATAGCCTGATAACACACTTTATTAAAAAATATCAAATAGTCGAGGCCAGGTACACCCTATTCCAATGATCGTGTTAAGCGTTAAGGACATTTCCGGAAAGGCTTCCCCTTCTCAAAACGATTTCGCAATATCGCTATGAACACAAATGTTCGACAAAAATAGCCGACGTTTCTTTCCTCGTAGGAATATAAAATATTTCATATCGATGCTATGAAATAAAAAAAAATTATCGTAAAGAAAAGAAAACAATTCCTTTATAACATTATCCTAACAAAATCCATTAAACTGGATTGTTATTTATAAAAAACAAAAATAAGTCATCAAAATTAATTGGAATTACAATTAAGCATCTATACTTATACAATTAAAAGAATCTTCTATGAGTTCTTGTGGTATCCATTCTTCAGCCGGAGATTGATGTAATACAACAATAGCATGATTTTCTACTTCCTTCAAAACACGTAATAAATTTCCACCGACTAATTTCTTTATATCCGAAGCGGACCACAGTCTATCCCTTGTTAATTCTGCCAATAACAATGGATATCCGGAAACATCTGGAAGTTCTGTAGGTGGACTGGAAGAAGCAACGACAAATGTATCAATGTGCTTTAATTAGTCGAAAATATTACCGAAACAAATTTAAACGTTTCGTAAACCTTAGGATTCCATCGTAACCGGCTCCTAGGCCAACGTGATTAACGCCAGCTATTCGGCGTATATAATTTATGTGAGCTAAAAGGAAAAGATATTAGTAAAGTAAGAAATTAGTTCATTACTAATAAATTAACTATTGCATAATAAATAATTATCTAACCTATAACGTCGTGCATGGAAGCCTTATCTCCACAGCTAAGGTATGCACTGTCGAAACTAACCATGACCAATCCACCATTAACGGACTTGAAACATTAATAGAGTTAATAATATTAATGATATAAACTCGGGTTTATTGGCGAAATAATTAATTATCAGCTAATTAACGATATTAAACAAATACCTATAGCCGATAGTTACCAAATTTCGAAGTACGTCGTCTGGTACATTGCTAGATGAATTACAAAGAGATCTGGCAGCGCTATGCGAAAATATAACAGGTGCCTTTGTTATAGATAATGCATCTTTCATAGTCCTGATCGAAGCGTGAGAAAGATCAACGAGCATTCCCAATCGATTTAATTCCCTGACAACAGCTTTTCCAAAACTCGAAAGCCCATCGCTCTGAAAATCTGCAGGAGCTACTCTATCTGGATCTTCGACGGAACAGGAGTCTGCCCTAGTATCGGTAAAAAAGAAATTTTTAATTTATTAATTTCCTGATGATTACGTGATCCTTTTCTCCATGGCGTAAACTTACCAGGGTGTATTACATTTGTGTGTCAAGGTCATATAACGTGCACCAAGACGATAGAAACTCCGAAGTACCGCCATAGAAGTACCGATACTGTGACCTCCCTCGATCCCTACTAAACTAGCGATAACCCCGTCCTTGTGAGCCTTTTCGAGTTCGCCACTCGTCGTTACCAGTCTTATTTTCGTCGAATATTTCGAAGTGAGTCTTCGAACGACATCAATTTGTTCGAGAGTAAGTTGCACCGCATCTAGAAATTGAGCCTCGCAAGGGACGTATGCTGACCAAAATTGTGCGCCTACGATACCTTGACGTAAACGTACAAGATCGGTTTGCCATTGAGGGCCCCAAGTAGAGTTCCTTGAAACGTCTTCGTCGAACGGAAAATCTTGCAGTTTCGTATTTCCTCGATGTTTTCGTAAGTTCCAAGCGAAGTCGTTGTGACTAAAGAAAATATATAATTGTCAACCCATCTCAATTTTTTTTTTTTTTTGCATACCCATCGATCAATGGAACTTCTGAAAGCATTCTCCGAACAACCTGCAATCTTGCTTCTAGAAGATGAGAACTCCGAAGTTCCAATCCCAATGGTAATCCTACGGCGACGACTAAAGCGCATCCAAAAAAAAAGATTCCTACCGTAATTATCCATCGTCTCATGCTACGTCCTGTTGAGGAAACAAAAAAATGTTAAACGTAAAAGATAACTGTAACTTTCGAAATATGTTGAAAATCATTCTTCGTCGATAGCTTCCCATAGGAAAAAGGCAATCAAGCGCGTAACATTATTCTTACATGAAATTACCATAACGGTGACTCGAAGATTCCTTTTATCTTTCGTTACTTTCAGCTAAATTTCCTCGTCAGCATTGTTTTCGCAATTGAGTAATTCGTCGAACCGTAAATAGAAATCATATCAAATCAAGATATTCTTTCTTAACCGTTACGCCAGTTTTTCGTGGATTTTTTTACAGCGACAATCCACTAAATGAAAATCTTACCGGCGGGCTTAATACAAAGCAATGTGCTACGTCGTGCAAATCAAAACTCAGTGATGTGCAAAATAAGTAAAAAGATTGGTCCAACTGATTGATAATATTCATTACCAAGACTTACCATTTTCTCTCGAAGCATCTTTGTTTTTATCTAATGAAGTCGAAACATTTGGCTCCTTAACGTGATGTAAAGCATCGCCATTAGGTAATTTTCTCATAAGTTCTGGAGAAGAAAGTTGTAAGCAAGTCTAAAAAAAAATACAAAAATAATAGATCCTTTTTAATAACATCCTAAAATTTTATGAAAATTTATCTATAATTATCATTCACTTTTAACGAAAGAATTATAGTATAATTTCTATAGTACATACATATTATAAGAGTCAAACATTATTATTGTATAAAATTGAAAAGCAAAAATGATAATGATAATACGATGATAGTAATCGACCGGCATAGGAAGACTATTGAATAGCATAACCAATATCTGTTTATTTGCTCTACCTCTAATATATCAACGTCCTTTCGAGTTGGTGGTGGTGAACGATACAACATTCCATCTTTACTGAGTCCATATAGCTCGAACATCTTTTTCTTAATTTATTATTTCTGATAAAATCCACTGGTTACTGTAGTAAACATTAACGGGTGCGTTAGGATGTAATACGGACGAACGCATGCGCCAACTTTTATATCGACCCGGGCTAGAAAACCTTTCAAAACGAAAATCATATGAAACGTTTGCAATTTCATCGTATCTTATATATATAATGGAAATCATACTGTATAAACATTATTTGTCATTTATATCGTTGTGCCTATGTATACGTGCAAGACAATGTACATAAAAATGATAGAAAATCGTTAGGTATAAATAATGAAAGATATTAGAAGAAAAATTAATGATTATATAAAAGATGAAAATGAAAGCATTAAAAATAAATCATGAATAACTTAAATAAGTATGTAACGAGAAAAGGAAAGTGAAATGAAATTGAAAAAAGGCGCGGAAAGTGAATGAAACAATTGAACTTCCGATATGCGCGGAAGTAACTGCGCGTGAAAGTACTTCTCGGTGCCGCCGCGACGCCATATTGTTTGCGGTGTAAGTGCACGTCGTTCAACGGTTTGCTCCTAGTCGGTCGTTTTTTTCTTCCTTCGTTTGGTGAGCCCCGTCGGGATTTCTTACGAAAATTTCGCGCAAAAGCAACATGAAAAAAACCAAGGATGTGTCGGACGAGGACGAATATTCAGCGGACGATCCAGAAGAAGTAGAAGGAGCTTCGGAGGAAGAGTGGACTCCAGAGGCAGGAGCTGAGGTAAACCCACGCTACCGGAAACTTTTTCATCTTTTACGACTTATATCTATTACTTTACGCCTTGACTTATTCTATTTATTTTACTTTATATCACTTCTTAGTCGATCCAACAATGTTATCGATTAAAAAATAATAATCGACTCTTCCTCATTTGCGATCGAACAATCGTCACAAACGGTCGAGAATTTCTTAATAAATTGTGAGAATCCTCCTAAGAAACATCACTCGAAGAAATCATTATCTTTCTTTCTAATTGTTCGAGATCAAAGATTATCATTTTTTTATATAATAAATATTCAATCATCGAGCTTTGTAAAAAGCTATTGCTTTTATAAGCATTCGATATGAACAGAAAAACACTTGGATGAAAGTTTTAGGTACACGTTAGAAACGTATCAAAATCTCATAACTCATGTTGTATTTAAATAAAACTTTTAATCGAGTGAACGTGCTGTGATAATTCTTGAAAATTTATTACTATTATTCAAATATAAACTCGATCGATTTTTATAATGCGCTAGGAAGGTGTTGCTAGATCGTATTCTTCTAAGTTAAATCGTTTGTTTTCTATATTTTGACTATGTTTGTGCGGCCATCATTGCCGGCCGGTCAGTGGCGCCGGCAGTAAATTTTTTAAACGCGCGAATCTAATGTCGACCTTTATCACGATAAGTATATTGATATTTCGATCAAATTTTTATTAATATTAATATTTATTTCCTAACTATATATGATTTATAATTTTTTATACCAAAAAATTATCAATCTTGACAGAATATTTTATAATATTTATATTCCTTTTTAGAGTGCTACAAAAAAAAGACCACAAAGAGAAGCTGCTAAAAAAAGACAACATTCGGAAGAGGAAGAAGAAGATGAGGAAGAGGAGGATGAGGAAGAAGACGACGAGGAAGACGACGAATCCGATTCAGATGCAGAAAAAAAACCCAAAAGGAAAAGACGTTCTAAGAAAGAAGAGGATGATAAAGAAGAAGATGAAGAAGAAGATTCTGATGATAATAGTTTCAATGAATCATCAGGGGAAACGCCAAAAGATTACACAGTATGTTAAAATTTATTATAGTATGTTATACGCAGAATGTAATATTAAAATTATGTCAAGTAATTATAATATATAATTATAGTCTGGAGCATTTGTCGTCGCAAAAGCTGATATCGGAGGAAATAAAGATCCAACTTTGTGGAGGATAGATGGGAAAGCATTACTTCAAAAATTCTTACCTTTTAAAGAAGATGGAAAAACATTGTACAAAAGTACCTCCACGGTATGTATATATATTTATTGATAAAGTAATTACTTAAAAATATATTCTATGTTTATATAATTCATTTAAGCTATAAATGTACATTTAATCTTTCTAGTATTCTGGGTGGTCAGTCAGCAACAAAGACAAATATTTAGCAGCACAGGTAACTTTCAAAGTGCAAAATAGAACAGAAACAATTGTGGAACTTCATCTTGATCAACAACAGCAAGAAGTTGTAAAGTTAGTGGATTAATTTTTTTATATAAGATCACATTTTTATTTATTTATTTATTTAAAAGACTCCCTTAAAGAAGAGAATTTCTGTTTTAGGGAGGAAAAAGAAGATTAAATGTAGTTTGAGTTTTGCTATTATTTGTTTATATATGGTTTAAGGTATATTAAGGATGAATACCTCTACATCCACATATACATATGAATGAAAATACAGAAAGCGTCATAGATGTCATCCTCCTAAATACTACAGTCAATATGAAATGATGCATGCCAATACCAAGTCTGTAATAGCACATTTTATATTGTCTGCAGACTTTGGCAAGGCAGTAATTATCACGCTCTATGTATAAACATTACATGTATGCACGAACATGAAGCAGTAATGTAGCAGGTTTATATTTAAATTTAAGATCGGGTGAACCATGGATCCAACGTTATCGTAATGAGTGGCTTTAGGCATAGTGAATGTGATTCTACCAAAAAATACCTGTGTACTGCGATGAAAAAGTGCAGATATCTATGATTCTGCGTTTTCATGGAAATGTTTGATAACATAATATGTAAAGTAAAACTAAATGGGATTTTATGCCTATGACAAAAACTAATTGTTTAAAAAATATGTATAATTTGTTTTTAGGAAAACATGATTATTTTTTTGACATCAATGAAGATCATGATTTAAAAAAAAAATCTTAAACTCAGTGGTCATTTACATGACTGCATTTAATAATAAAGTAAAACATCCGGTAATTAAATAGTCCACTTTTGTTTTCCACCCAAGTTACAAGGTGCTACTTACGCAAATGAATCTCATTATTTTCCGTTATCGATTATAGTTTAATAACTTCTCATTGTGGCCCAACATAAACATTACTATATGTTTTTAGATTAATATCCATTGCTTTGACATAATCCACAATGAATATCAGCATTAATAATAATTTTTATTACGGAAACGATTGATTCAAATTCTTAATTCATCGAATAAGAAAATCGTAATTTTATGGAGTCTATCTGATCGTGATTAATAGAAACATTTCACGGATGCAAGTTATAAACTAACGTACATTGAAAAAGAGAATTGCATAAAGAAAATCTTATAGTAGATCTTTATTTAGTTTTCCCATATTTATACATTATATCTTTTTTCTACAGTGCTCTTAATACATCTTTTATTTTATTTCATAACTAAACTAAAATTTTTTAAATTATCTCCATTGTGCTTCTTTATTTCGTAGGCAGATTGAAAAATGTAATAAATCATCACAATTTCAAACGAAGTGACACCTTTAAAAAGGTAAATGCATGAATATCCTTCACAGAAGGAAAATAGCATTTACAATTAATCTTGATTTACATTTTATATATATATATATATATATATATATATATATATATATATATATGTATATATATAAAATTAGTAAATCTTCTGATGATAAAAGCAAAATTGGTCTTTATAGAAAAAAAAAAAAATAATAAAAAAAAACATCAGTAAAGATATAAATTTTGCAAGAATATTTAATATCGTGTACTTAACATCTTATCATGAGCCCCATATATCTTAATAAAAATGAATAATGTTATGTAATTTATGGCGTTTTTTCGTGTAAAAATATAGGGAAGAACATATATCATGTTTTCCAATACTATTAAAATAAGAATGTAAATATGCTAGGTGAATCAAGAAATAATTCTTGCACATACAGTTCTTATATTGCTCAAGTATAATTTATAATTTTGATTGTCAATGTAGAATAGAATAAAAGTTACATAATCTTATTAACAAGTATAAAACGTGAATATAAAACCGTTTAATCATCCTATTTTATTCTGTACGTAAGCATAATTGTGTTTATATATCATATTAAATCGTAATATGAAATATAATTTAATTAAAAAAAAAATCAAGTATGATCGACATTAACTGAACCAATAGATTATACATTAGTAAGGAAGATTATAAATGAATGTAAGCAAACGTGTGTTTTGAATATTAAAAGAAAAAGCGTATAAAAAGATTGCATTGCATATATACATATGCTACTATATATATAGTAGCATTGATTTGACATAAATTAGTGTATATTTAAAGAATCAACAAAAGACTGGAATTTTTGGTCCTTTGTTTTTATTTTATATAACTAATATATCAGTTATATCAAATTAATTTTTTTTTGTAATGTGACATTAAAACCTTCATATTAAATAATTACATATATAAAATCCTTTTGTGCATATATTTAATAATAACAAATATAAACTTAAATAAAATTTTAATGAATTAAAAAAACAATTTATAATTTATTAGTGTCGATTAAAAATATTAAAAATTTTTAATAATAATAACTATTGTATACACTAAAACACAAATGTTATATTGAGACATTGTCGCTCTAAAATCATGACTTACGAAAATATTTAACAATATCCATATTTTGAAAATATTGGATAATAAAGCAATATATCTTTTCCTATTTATCCACAGCCCCATATTAAAATAATAACATTTAAAAAATAAAACACTGCTACATATCGCGTATATATACGTACAATGTACGTAATCGGTATCGCGAAGATATATATTTCTTTTTCTTTTTTTTTTTTTTTTTTGTTTTTGAAAGATATTTGTATATACATTGCATGTACATGTATTTTTGCACATAAAAATAGGCAAATAATAGGCCTATAACATTTTCTATATATTCAGATTTTAGCACGTTTATTGCTGACAATTCAACTAACTTTTTAGCAAACTAATCTATCTTAGTTATTCTCTATTAGATTGTAGCCTCTTATTTCTATTATCTATAAAAAAAGATTTCGTAAAGTATTTAGAAAAAAGGATTTAAAAATATCTTAGATTGCTTCCTACAATATATTATTGTTTGTTGTTTATATGCTGTTAAATAATTATCATCTATTAAACAATTAATACCCGCTAAAAATTCATTTAAATAGATCTTTCGATTATACTATCAAAAACCAGGTTCCATTCTGACAGATAAAACATTATTTAACATATCACGGATTTCTGCCATTTCTATTCTGCTTTTTGCTACAATATCCTCTAATTTTTTATTTTCTTGCATTATTTTTTCTACTTTCTCCCAGCATTTACTATCATCGAATTGACAGCAACAATCTGCATGCATGTCTTCAGTTCTATAAATATGATCTATTTTTTCTTTGCAATCGCAAGTTCGATTTTTCTTTTTACAACATTTATCTTTTGTCTTTAATAAAGTCGTTGTAGATGTACTTGAGGTATTTGTGCTTACACTTGGAGAATATTTATAAGTATTAAATGGACCGTAATTTTCGTTGGTCTTTTCTGTACTTAAACACTCGTCTTCATCTGTAGATTCTACAGTAGAATTTAATTTTTTAATGTTTATTATTTTTTCTGATGTTGCATATGAATCAAATGATAGATCAGATTCAGATTCTTTATCTTGCGATGCTTTAGATATTAGGTTTGAACTATAGAAACTTTCTGCATCCAATTCATTTACCCTTGCTTGACGTTTCAAACCTCTTCTTTTATCTAATAAACTTTCATTAATTTGGTTTTTCATGATTATACTATCACTAAATCTTCTACCATCTGGGATGATATTATTCTCTCCTAAATTAACTTCATTATATCCTTCACTAGCACGTCGAGTACCAACATGTTTAGAGAAAATATTGCCATCTTTCTCTGTTATAATAGCAATTGATTTGGAGTGCTCTTTTTCTCTAGTTTTATATTTCATATTAAGAGTTACTTGGTCATCGAAATAATTACTTGATAATTCGTCAGTTCCAAAAAATTCTGTACTATCATTAAATTGATCAGATAAATTCCTCTTGATAGATTCATCTGATTTATTAATAGATGTTTTTTCTGGCTTTATATGCATTTCCTTTAATTCTCTTAATTTAGAAATATCGTTAATAGTACAATGATCATTCACCTTTTCATGTGATGTTGTTTTTTTTGTATTTGGTAAGCATATCTCAATTAAATCACCATTATGTCCAAAAGCAAAAGACTTTTGTCCTTAAATATGTATAATAAAATAAAGTAGAAAATAATTTAAAGAAGAAGATGATACATCAATATATTTTATCTTACCAATAATCATGCGCTTATTACGCATATCGGGGCTTTTTGATCGTGGCTGGTCCAAAAATTGTCTATTGTCCGGTGATAATACGGAATGTCTGGGTTGTGGATATATTTTGTTATATTGTTCATAAGGATTGTATATTGCATAAGCATCCATTTCATGTGATTCGTGCTCGCGTAATCGTTCCATAATTTTTTGGACTATTTCAGATGGTGCTACATATGGCGAACCTTATAAAATATCACAAAGCATTATTAGTAAAAAATATTTCATATGATATATTACAAATCAACGAATTATTAATTCTATTTGAATCAAAAAAAAAAAAAAAAGAAAAGCAGAAACTCCACTCATTTTGAACTATAATTTTCAAAAGGAAATCTTTAATTTAAAAATAATTTATGATTTGTTTGTAGGTAATTACATCTATCTTGCAAACACTGTTATAATTAATGTTAAATGAATTCCTATAGATATTTCTATTACATATAATTGTTCTTATATATAAACTCATGCATTTTGAAATATATATTAACAAAAATATGTAGAATAAGCTTCATTTAATTATAAACACACACATGTAACAAAAACTTGCATGTAGAATAAACCAATATTTGCAATATTAATATACCTTACAAAGAAAAGAGAGTAAGTAACAATTATAAATCAATGTTTTTATACATGCTATGACTTTCGTATATAACAAATTAAAAAAAGATGTTCATGTTTTTGCAGCAAATAAATGTAGTTGCACATTGCATTCATTAAACTTACAAATGTACTGGACCCAGAATGTCTGCGATGTAAAATACTTGTATTCATACTTAATGTGCCATCGCTTCCTATAAAGTATCAGTTACATAGTACAACACTACAATATTATGTTAAGTTTTTGTTCATATTATAAACTTTGGATAATATTGTAGGTTTATCCTATTAAGGATTGTAACATATAGTTTATCTAAAAAGATATATACACTATGAAACTTTCGCTTACCTGTTAGACCCCTGTATCCCAAAGATACGGAATCAAATGATTCACTTGTTTCTTGTTGCTGTTTAACAAAGTCGTTTATAGCAATTCCTTTTAATTTTGATGGTTGTAAAAACCTTTTAGGTATACGAGATAATGGACCACTTTCCTGAGGACTATTGGAACAACCACCAAATCCAAGACTAAGTAAAACTGCTTCAGGATCTGCTTTTCTCAGTTCTAATAAACTTTCTATACTACTGCAATGGCTACTATCTGATTGAAAACTTTGGTCTCGTGCAAGTCTACCATGAGGAAGAGAACTATAATACAAATATATCATTTTTATATCTATACAACTTGAGAAAAAAATTTTATTAAAAAATGTCATGCTTTATACATTCACAAACATATTATTGATTTTGTTTAATGTATGTGCATATATATATACACTTGTTAAAATATTTACCTAGGTATTTTAGTAGACATATTGACTGCTGATGAGCCAGGCACATTTATAGGAGCTGATACAGTCATAGTAGGAATCTTGGAATAGTTTCCCTTTAAAACTGGAATGTCTTTAGCTGGTGTAGGTATTACCGAAGTGCTAGACTTAACGTCAATTGAGATAGGTACACTTGATTTTATAGGTGATGGTATAGAATCAACCCATTGTTGAACTGGGCTATTACGACGTCTCATTTCCCACATTCCACGTAGCCAATCAGTTACTCTTACAATTGTTTCTTTTCCTATACTTTCTAAAAATATATAATTCCTCAAAAACTTATTATAAAGCATTCAATTATTTGTCAATAATAGTATATGAAGATAATTGCAATTACAATACAAATTGTAAATAACATTTTAATATGTTAAAAAATCTAATTGTGTCAAAATATACCTGGGTCCATATCCCTTAGGCAGCATGAGTAATACGCAAATTTATTATAAAAAAAAAGAAACACAAAATTTTGATATGTTCGACATGAATATTGGATGAAAAAAGTGATATATCAATAATTATAAAATTACCTTGATATTATAGTATATACACGTTACATTATTTTAAAAAATTGGCGTGCTCTTTATGGCATATCTATAAACTTTGTTAGGCCATCTAAATGATTTGCGTCGTGCATAGTGACTGAGCTTATAACAGCCACTTGTTAATATACATATATATATATATGTGTGCGTGTATATATACATATATAGTGTGACCGCACATCATATATGCAGACTGCATACATATATGGTCTACATATATATGCCTCAATCTGTATGTACGTTTTCAATCAATTTGCGCAACTTTCATGTAACGTCACAACATGGTGACTTTATTTGGTAGTACTTTCTTTCAGTTTATGTCTCGAATAAGTAAGAACGTAATAAAATAAAATAACAAAACAAACAAATTTTTATTCATTAATTAAATTTTATTTATTTTATCGTTTAGTCATGAAATTAATAGTAAGAATGTAAAATAGAATGTTATGAAGAAGAGGGGTTGTATCTATGGTAACAAAACAATGGTTATATTTTATTCAATATTTGTAACTAGTGTTACAGAATTTTGAACTATGGATTCTTTTCCTAAAAAATTTAAAAACGACATATTAGTTTTAATACCAAAAAAACATAGAAAAAAATATTCTAAGCTAATCAGTCGTATTTTTCATGAAATTGAAATTACATATATGAAAGAAAAACAAAGTTTAGGAATTAAAAATGCTGTGTACGTTGAGAAGGATCATTGTCAAAAATTAATAACTAATTTTGACAATTATAAATTATACAAAGACAAATTTATAAAAAATCGTAGTATTCTTATGAAAAAATATTTTCTTTCTCATCAAATAATAAGAAATATCGTTGAAACAGCACAGTTAAAACTTCCAAAAATTATTTGTGATCTTAAGAAATATCAACATTATAAAATTATAACCTTATCTCAATTGCAAAGTATATGTATCAAGGAAATTAATAGGAATGCTTTATTTATAACAAATACTTTTTATAATGAAACATATAAAGCTGTAATAGATGCAAAAACATTAAAAAATATGTCTATAAAACGTTTAATACATTTTTTACAGTGTGTAACAAATGTCTTTTCACAGCAGATTATATTAATAATGATAAAGTCAATTGATAATATAATAAATCTTATGGATAGTAAATATAGCTGACCAAAAATCGAAATTAAGCTTATATATGAAAACAATCAGATTATTTTAAAACCAAATGCAAAAGATTTATTTTATACATTCCATGATATTCTTTCAAATATTGAAAATATTGCTCAAGAATTGATTCCATTTGAAAAATGTTTCAACATAAATACAAATCATGAATATATTAAAATAAAATTACCAGAATGGTTTGTTAAAAGTTCTTATAATAAATTACAAATGAGACTGGAAAATATGCTTAGACCAATAATGAATGATCTTACTACTATTATTAATCAATTTGGTATTATATGTGATGGTACAAATGTAAAAGAAACAATTCAATTATTAATTTCACAAAAGTTAGATTTTGATGTCTGTCTAGCTGAAATAAAAAAATATAGTATGCATCGTGATGTTGCAAAATCAATGGTAACAAACGTGTATTATGATATAGGTCAATTAAATCAAGAACCTGTAAAAGAAGCATTAATAAAATATTGCTCTGAAATAATAGACATACTTACAAAGGAATTGCTAAACTATCATCTAACATACAATCAACTTATTTGTTCTGAATTTGAAAATCTTAAAGCAAAAGCTTTAAATGTACCCAAAGATGCAAAGAGATTAACTAAATTAATTGATTATATGTTACATGATTCAAAAGTCTTGGTAAAGGAATTAAAAGAAAGAATACATAAATCAACAAAAATGTTAAGTATTATTTTAGAAATAACTACATTAACAGATGATCATATGAGAATAAATAAAGACACTATCAGATGGTTGAATCTAATAGAACCCATATTTGCACAAAGTAATATTATATGTGAGGCAATTAAAAGTGATTTTGAAGATGACCTCCAAAAGCGTATAAATACTTTAAATGTTGAAGTAGATAATCTCTTTCCATCTCTTATGATTTTAGATAATATGGATGATATTAAGAAAGTTGAAGAATATTCTGAACATTATGATGATCTTATCAGAAAAGTCAAAGAAATAGAGGATCAAGTTATTACAATTAATGGAGAAGAATCGTCTTTTAAATTTCCAGAAACTGAATTTCCAAGAGTAGTTGAATTAAAAGAGATAGTTAATCCATTTTATTGTCTTGTTAATGTTATTCGTCAATGGCAGAGAGATAATTCTATATGGTTGAATGGACCTTTTGAGTACTTGAATCCTGATGTGATTAAGGAAAAGACTTTATATTATTTTATAAAAATTACAGAGATGAATAAACAATTCAAGTCGCGAATTAAAATGGATGTTACATCAAATAAATCATTTAAGTTTTCTGGAATCACAGATGATCCAGACCCTATGCAACAACCTGCTCCACTGAAACTATCATGGCAAGCACTTAATGATATCCAACAATTTAAAGCATATTTGCCACTTGTTATGTGCGTATGTAATCCTGCACTCAAGGAACAACATTGGAAAGAAATGTCTATTATATCACAATTTGATCTTACCCCAAATGCTGGAACAACACTTCAGAAAATTATTAATTTTAATCTAATAGAAGATATAAAGAAATATGAAATCATAAGTACAAAGGCTACTAAAGAACTTTATCTTTATCAACAATTGATAGAAATGCAACAAATGTGGTATACAATTTCATTTGAAATAATTTATAGCGACAAGACCGAATTGTTTGTATTTAAAAAACAAGATGATATAGACAGTCTTCTTGAAGATCATTTCTTAAAAATAGAAGAAATGAGAGCATCTCACTTTGTTGAATCTATATTCAAACCTCTTAAAGATTTTCATTTTTCTCTCAAAAAGATACAAGAAATAATAATACTTTGGTTTGACGTACAGAAATATAAAATTTCTGTAAGTTCAATATTTCATTGCCAAGCAATAGAAACTTATTTTTTCCAAGAAAATTCTTTATATAGAGAAGTGAATAAAACATTGGAAAATATTCAAAACAGAATTTCAGAAAATGCTACTTTTCATACCATACAGAATGATTCTGATATATTAAATAATTTACACGATGCAAATATTAAAATGGATCAAATAATGAAAAGTCTTCATAATTATTTAGATGGCAAAAGATTAGACTTTGAAAGATTCTTTTTTCTATCAAATATAGAAATTCAAAATATATTATTTGAATCAGATAATACTGATAAATTGCAGTTATGTTTACAAAAGTGTTTTCCTGGTATCAAAAAATTAAAATTTGATAAAACTTGTAATATCTATTCCATTTTGGGAGACTGCAATGAGAGCCTTCAACTTAATACAAATATTACAATATTAAATGGTGAAGAAAAATGGTTATGTACTTTACAAAAGGTATTAAAAGATACAATTTATGAGAATTTACAAGAATGTTATTTGCATTTTGAAGAAAAGGATATATGTGATTGGATTAAAAATGTACCAAGTATGGTAATAATTTGTATTTCTCGTATTTATTGGACCTCTCTAGTTCAAAGTTGTTACTTACCTTTTAACTTATTATTATTAAAAACAGTTTACAAAAAGTATTCTGAATTATTTACCAGTTTATCTGATCAAGTTAAAAATAATATAATGCATCAAGAAAGAAAAATTTTAATGTCATTAATAATTATAACTGCTAATTATGAAGAAATTATTAAATTATTATTAGAAAACAATGTTAATTCTTCTACTGACTTTAACTGGTTCGCACAAATGCGTTATTACTGGACTGAAAGTGATATAAAAACTTCATTATGTAATGCTACAGTAAATTACGGCTATGAGTATAATTATTATCAACAACATTTAGTGAGTACACCATTAACTGATAGATGTCTTCGTACATTAATGGAAGCTTACAGTTATCATTTATATGGAGCTATTATTGGATCAGTGGCAACTGGCAAAACAGAAACTATTAAGTATTTAATAAATTCTCTTGCAATGCCTTATTACATATTAAACATGAATGAAAGATTTACTTACAAATCTATACTATATGTGCTGAAAGGACTTATTTCTTGTGGAACATGGATTTGTTTTAAAAACTTTGATAAATTGGAGTTAAGTGTACTATCTGCAGTTACACAAACAATCGAGAATGTTCATCAAGTAACATCAACGAATTTGAAATCTGTAATGTTTGAAGGAACCAAATTAAATTTAAATCCAAATGGAAATATTTGCATTATTACGAATATGCAGCATACTAAATATTATGAATTACCGGATAATTTGAAAATACTTTTTCGCACAATTTCTATGATAAAACCAGATCTCAATCAAATAATAGAAATAGAACTTTTAGCATCTGGTTTCTGCAATGGAAGAGAGCTCGCAACAAAACTGATTGTAATTTATAAATTGTTATCAGAACAATTATTAGATAGATCCCATTATAAATTTAACATGTGCTCAATGAAAACAATTATTAAGACGGCAAGAATGTTAAAAATTCATTTTCAAACAGAAGACGAAAATGTTTTATTGCTACGTTCAGTAATTGATATAATTTTACCGATATTATATAGTGAAGATATAATAATTTTCCAAAATATAATACATAGTACATTTCCTTGCACTAAGTTACCATCTCTCAATAATGATACAGTTTTAATGGCTTTAGAAAATGTATGCAAATCAAGATCTCTGCATTTTCATGAAATACTGAAATTAAAATGTTTACAAATATTTGAATTAATGCATATTCAACATGCTCTTATACTTGTTGGTGGTCCACTTACAGGAAAAACAGAAATGTTACAGATTCTTGCAGATACTTTTTTATTATTACATAAATGGAAAGATAATAATGGTGCAGAAGTTACGCTAGAGATTATAAATCCAGGAGTCATTAACAGCAATCAATTATTTGGCCAGTACAAGAGAGAATTGAGTTTATGGGAGGATGGTTTATGTTCTAAAATATTCCGTATTTTTGCAACAAATACTTCATCAGATAAAAAGTGGTTGATATTTGATGGATCCTTGAATGATGTATGGGTTGAAAATTTGTATACTGTAATAGATAGCAATAAAATGCTTCATTTAATTTCTGGAGAAAGGATTTTGATGACACAAACAATGTCTATAATATTTGAAACTGTAGATTTGGCAAATGTATCTCCAGTTATTGTATCACATTGTGGTATGATTTACATTGAACCACAATCTATTGGATGGAAATCATATATATTATCTCATATAAGTAAAAATCAAATGTATAATAAGTACGAAAAAATAATGTATTCATTATTAAACTGGTCATTAGATGCTTGTCTTCAATTCGTACATTTGAATTGCAAAATGACAATAAATGTAGGAGAATTACATCTTGTGACATCAACATTAAATTTATTTGAAATGTATTTACTAGAGGCTTGTAATGAACAGTTAGAAAGAAAAGAAAATTTAGATCATTTTGTCATATGGTCACAAGTAGCTTTAATATTATCTTTAGTATGGGTACTTGGAGGAAATTCATGCACAGCTTTTCAAATAAAATTTAATGAATTCTGTATTGCACTTTGGAATGATGCTCACAATAAATATCCACGTCCAGAAGAAATTAAGCATTATGATATTGTTTTGCCTACTGAAGGATTGATACAAGATAATTTATATATTTTTAAAGGTGTAGGTAATTGGAAACATTACAATGATTTATTGAAAGGTGAGACAATAACAGATATGTGCAATTTTGATCAAAAGTACGTTCCAACTCTTAATTCTATTAAGTATAGTCATTTATTTCTTACACATATCAAGTATTGCAAGCCTTTTCTTATTTGCAGTAATACTACAACAGGTAAAACTGTTCTTTTACAGAACTTGTTAAAAAATAAATTATCAAAGCACAAATATTTAACAAATACTTTTAATTTTTCTTCTCTTATAACTGCAGAAAAAGCAAAGTATTTATTTTTATCATATTTAAGTAGAATTAAAAGAAGATACTATGCTTTACCAAAAGATAAATATTGTATAAACTTGATAGATGATTTAAATCTAAATACTGATACAAATATGGATTCAAAGTCTGTATTAGAATTAATACGACAATATTTTAATTATGGGTATTGGTATGACACAAAAATATTTGAAAAAATCTTCATTACCAATATTAACTTTTTATTAACAATAACTACTGGTCATGACAAACATAATATTTGTCCTAGATTTATGCGACATTTTAATGTTTACACATTGCCTGAACTTACGACAGATAACATTTATAAAATATTTTCTAATATGCTTTTAACTAATTTAAAAAATAATCTTTTTAGCACAGATGTATTAAATAATGTAACAAGTATAACAAATGCTACAATTGATGTCTACAACTCAATATTTAACATCTTGCGTCCAATACCTGCCAAAGTGCAGTATTTATTTAATATCAGAGATATATACAGAGTGATAAGTGGTTGTAGTCTTATCCAAAAAGAATCGGTAGATACAAAAATTATATTCATTCGTTTGTGGGTACATGAAACGCTGCGTGTATTCGGTGATCGGATTTTAGACGATGATGATAAAGAGATTTTATATCAAAGTATAAAAGAAGCTGTGAAAAAATATTTTAAAGATTCGTTTGAGTCTGCTTTTGATCATTTGTCCAAATTTGAGGATAACAAAATTACAAAAGATAGTTTAAAATACCTTCTATTCGGTAATTTTATGGAATCCGAGAAAACTTCACCAAAGTATAAAAAATATGAAGAAATAAGTTCTTTAGAAATATTGAAAGATACAATTATATCTTATATGAAGGATTATAATAATACCGATAATGAAAAAATTGATATTGTAATAACACAACAAATTTTGATAAATCTAGTACAAGTTTGTAGAATATTGGCAATGCCCGGTGGAAGTGCAATAATTATTTCTACCGTTAGATCTGGTAAAAGATCAATAACTAAACTTGCTAGTTATATACAACTGGATCAAAAATTTTTTGAGCCTACTACGGATTCATATTATAATCTTAATATTTGGAGAGAAGATTTAAAAGAAATATTACGTACATGTGGAGAATCTCAAAAAGATTGTACATTTTATCTTACAGATAGACAGATGAAGAATATTTTCCTTCAAGATATTAATAGTTTATTACATACTGGTGAAATACCTGACTTATTTTCAAGTGAAGAAAAACTTAATATCATAGCAGCAACACGTATACACGCTCAAAAAGGTGATCCAAATGCAGAAATGGATATTTCTGCTGTAATGGATTATTTTATACAGCAATGTAAAAATAATTTACATTTTGTACTTGGCTTTAGTCCAATCAATAATACAATGAGAAGATATTTTTATTTATATCCTAATTTAATTAAGTATTGTACAATAAATTGTTATGATACATGGCCAGAGGATACTCTTGTTGAAATAGCTAGAATTCATATAGAAACCACACATATTCCAAATAATATAAAAGATAGTGTAATAAAAGCTTGCATAAATTTTCATAATGATGCAAAAATAAATAGCTTAATGTACTTAAAGGATAATGGAATACCAATGTATGTTACAAACTCAGCTTTTTTACATATTGTAAAGTTATATACACATTTAATGGCTAAGAAGCAGGAGCAAATTACTACTAGCAGAAATAGATATATGATAGGTTTAGAACAACTTGAAATAGCAGCAAAACAAGTAGAAAAAATGAGTATGACATTAACAATTCTAAAACCTGAATTAGAACTATCTGCTCAAAGAACTATAAAGACAATGAGAGAAGTTGAAAATGAAAATTTAACTGTAGAGAAGGCTACAATCCTTATAAAAAAAGAAGAAGGAATTGCCAATAAAAAGGCAGATATTGCTGGAGCTCTCAAATCTGAATGTGAAGCTGATCTTGCAGTAGCTATTCCTATTCTTGAAGATGCTGTTTTAGCTTTAAATACATTAAAACCAACTGACATTACTTTAGTCAAAGCTATGAAAAATCCTCCTGATACTGTAAAGTTAGTGATGGCTGCAGTTTGTGTTATGTTAGGCATAACACCAGATCGAATCGTTGATTCTATTAGTGGAAAAAAAATTACAGATTATTGGGGTCCAAGTAAACGTATTTTAGGAGATATGAATTTCTTACAAAATTTGAAAGATTATAATAAAGATAATATACCACCTACTGTTATACAAATTGTTAAAAATGTTTACATGACTGATAAAAATTTTGTACCTCATATTGTTGCTAAAGCATCAAGTGCTGCAGAAGGACTTTGTAAATGGGTAAGAGCAATGGTGTCTTATAATGAAATTGCTAAAGTAGTAGCTCCAAAAAAAGAGAAATTAGCAACAGCTCAGAAAGAATGTGATGAAGCAGAAGCATTTTTAAATGAAAAACGTCGAACTCTTTCGAATTTAAATATAAAATTGGCTACTCTGAACAATAGCCTCCAAGATACTTTACAGAAAAAATTAAAATTAGAAGAAGAAGTAAATAACTGTACAAAGAAATTGCAAAAAGCAGAAAATTTGATTGCAAGTCTTGGAAGTGAAAAAGAACGTTGGTTACAATTTGTATGTAATCTTCAATTAAATTATGATAATTTGGCTGGGGATATGATACTTTCTTCTGGGATAATAGCTTACATGGCTCCATATAACATCAAATATAGAGATAAAATGATAGAGAAGTGGATCAAGCTTTTACAAATTTTAAAATTACCATATTCTAAATCTTATGATTTTGTGAATATACTTGGAGTGGAATTTAAAATAAGTTCATGGTATCTTAATGGCTTATCTAAAAACAGATTTTCCACAGAGAATGCTATTATTATGGAGAACTCAAAATTATGGCCTTTATTCATTGATACTCAGAATCAAGCTAATAATTGGATTAAAGAAATAGAGAAAAAAAATGGCCTTAAAGTTATAAAATTCACAGATTCTGACTACATGTCCATCATACAGTATAATATTGAAAATGGTAATCCAATTTTGTTAGAAAATATTGAAGAAGAACTTGAAGTTGCTATAGATTCACTTTTGTTAAAAAATATTTATAAAAATGGCGATGATTGGTATTTAAAAATTGGTCGAACTATTACAAAATATTCACTCAATTTTAGATTGTATGTCACAACAAGATTATCTAATCCACATTATTTACCTCATGTATATAATAAACTTATTGTAATAGATTTTTCTCTTTCTTGTGATGCTCTTCAAGATAAACTTTTAGATATAATTATTGGAAAGGAAAGATTAGAACTTCAAGAACAATTTGAGAATATTTGGATAGAAGATGCTATCAATAGGGAAGCTCTTAAATCACAAGAAGATAAAATTTTAAGTACATTATCATCTACTAGTGTAAATATTATAGAAGATGAGAAAGCTATACAAATATTGGATTCTTCTAAGACACTTTCTTTGGAAATAATAAGAAAACAAGAACAAGCTGAAGTGATGAAAAATAAAATAAATATGGTTCGAAGTACTTATATGCAATATACTAAATTTTGTGCTGGATTATTTACAACACTTAATTCATTATCAAATTTAAATCATATGTATCGCTTTTCATTCAAATGGTTTATCCAATTATTTACACGATCCATCCAAGGATCAAACAAAAATATTCCTCTTGAGAAACGATTGAAATTATTAAAATTTTCATTTACACAAAATCTTCATTCGAGTGTCTGTAGATCTTTGTTTGAAAAACACAAACTCGTTTATTCGTTTTTACTATGTTCTAAAATTTTATTAGACAATAAGCAAACAACAGAAAAAGAAATTAATTTCTTTTCTGTCACAGATATAGAATATCCTAATTTTTCAAATTTATATAAAGCACCAGTTTGGTTACCAACAAAGTTGTGGAACAAAATTTGTTATATAAATGATAACTTACCCAATTTTCATGGTCTTGCACAGGATATTTCTTCTAATGATATAGCTTGGAAAATATATTGGACCTCAGATCATTTAGAAACTCGAACATTACCAGATCCATGGAATAAAACGTTAGGCCCATTTCAAAATTTAATATTAGCTAAAATTACAGAGCCAGATAAGATTATTTATCATATAATATATTTTGTGGAGAATTATTTGGGAAAAATGTTTAACTACTCATCTCAATATACAATGTCACAGTCGTATGCAGAATCTAGTTGCCTTCATCCGCTTTTATTTATTTTACCAAGCTACTCTTTGCCTCTTTCTTTTCTTTCTGCTTATGCAAGTACCATTGGCTATTCATCAAAATATATTTCTCTTTCTATGAAAGACACACAGCAAAAAAAAGCAGAAATGCTTATTAAAAAAGCACAAAAAGATGGTGGATGGGTATTTCTTCAAAATTGTCATCTTGCTGTTCCATGGTTATTTCAATTAGAAAAAATTTGTGAAAATTTTAATGCATCAAACACATGTTTAACTTTTCGATTATGGCTATCCAGTTATTCTATTAATGAATTCCCTATAAGTATTTTACAAAACAGTATAAAGTTAACATTAGATGATCCAATGAATATTAAAGAAAATTTATTGAGATCTTTTCAATCAAAGTCTATAAAGAATAAAAATATTTTTGATTGCTGTCCTGGAAAAGAAAAAATATTCACAAAATTTCTCTATGAACTGTGTTTCTTCCATATAGTTATCAAGGAAAAAAATAAGTTTGGGCTGCAGGGTTGGAATATTCCATATGATTTTGATTATTCCGACTTTGAAACATCCATTTTGCAATTACAAGATTTAATAAACAAGCATGAACATGTACCAATTGAAGCAATATCATATTTTATTGGTGAATGTAATTATGGTGGAAAAATCATGAACAAATTTGATCAAAGATGTATGAATTATCTCTTAAATTATTATTGCAATGATAATATAACATATTCACAATACTTCTTTTCTAACAATCCAAAATATCTATTGCCTCGAAAATGTGAATATAATGAGATAATAAAACATATACAAAATATGTCAATAGATCATTCTGCTGAAGTATTTGGAACGGATGAAAATGCTATTGCTATAAGAGATGCTAAAGAAACTGCAGAATTTATTACATATATGTCTTTAATGAGTTCTGTGATCTCATCAAAGACCGATGAATTTATAGAACCAGATAAACTAACTATTATCGATAACATTGAAGCCGAAATATCAAATATATGCATCGTTGAAAATGTAGAAAAAATTCATCATTCTACACTTTCAAATCCATTGAATATCGTTTTAATATATGAAATTGAATTAATTAATAAAACATTAATTGAAATGGAAAGAACATTGGCAGATTTGAGATCAGCATTTAATGGTGATATTATATTAAGCAATTACTTGGAAGAATTGTGGAAATTAATATACAATGGCCAAATTCCATATACCTGGAAAAAAATATCCAATAATATGGAAGCTATAAACCTTTCTGAATTTATTAGTTATTTATTAAAGAAAAGAAACTTTATCAAAGATTGGATTAAAAATGAGCGTCCTTATTTGATACATTTTGGTGCATTATCATATTGCAAAATGTTCTTTTCCGTATCAAAACTTATGTTTTCGAGAAAACATAATGTTCCTATTAAAAAGATTTACTCAGCTTTCAAAATATTAGCAATTTATGAACCATCTAAAATTGAACAGAGATTTAATGATAATTTTTTCATTTACGGATTATATTTAATCGGTGCACAATGGGATTCGCAAAAAATGACATTAACAAATAGTGTACCTGGTACGTATCGTTACGAAATGCCCATCATTTGTCTTAAATTTGTCACGAAAGAAATAATATTAGAAAACGTGTATAAATGTCCTGTGTACACTATTTGCATGGAAAATAACATTAAAAAGTCAAATGCGAATTTTACACATTCCGATCAAATGCAAAGTTCGCATATTCATATTATGACTATACCTTTAAAAACCAACATATGCGTTGCACATTGGATAAGACGTGGTACAGCATTGTATCGTTAAATTTAGTAATTACTAATGTAAATTAATTATAATTGTAAATTATATCGAAATACACTGAAATGAACAAACGAATGCTCTTTAAGAAAGTCACATATAAATATATACAATATCAATCATTTTTTAAATTTAGTAAAACCTTAAAAATTATCTATAATAAATTTGTAAAACGTTATTTAAAAAAAAAAAAAAAAAAAAAAAAAAAAATAATGTAAAAGTATGCGATATGGTGAAGTTGAAATTTCAAATATTTCGCAAATTTTATCCGCGCGGTAACATCCGGTTCACGTTTATCTAGACAAAAGGAATGACAGTAGCAGTTTAAGGCCGAGAGAAAAAATTTTGTTGTTAGATCTACAGAATTCATAGAGCGAAATTAAATAGAGATACATCGATCGACAAGAAAGGAAGCAGTCATACATTGTGTGAGTGATTTAATAATCGTATATCATGCCGAACCACGACGAGTTGGTTTCGCAATTTACAGATGTAACTGGTGTTGAACCAGAAAGAGCACAATTTTACCTTGAGTCATCTGCTTGGCAGCTCGAGGTGAGATTGCATTTTTTCTTGTAAATTTTGTCTCGGATTATTTAATATTGTTTATTATATTACGTTGCTTATATATCTACATCAATTTCATATAACCTTCAATCTATAACTTCGAATATTACTCAAATCTATAGATACAATTTTAATAAAAAGTGGTTTTATATCTGTATTCTTTATTATTTTTATTTATTATATTATTGAAAATTATCAATAATATAATAAATTCTTAAGAAAAACGATCGTATAAAGATATTTTTAGTAAATATAATTATCATATTTTTTATTAATATTAATATTATTTAATATCCTTTGTTGTACAGATGTAGTTAACAACAAAACTTAAATTTTCATTTTAACTTACATCTGATATTGTATAATACGATTATAGGTTGCACTTGCAAGCTTTTATGAAAACGATGAGCCTCCTACATTGGTAAATGAATCTGTCGAAAGAGCCGTACAAGAAGAAGATATAGAAGATAGTTCAAAGAATATAGTGAAACATAAAGAAGCTAGCACAATGGATAAAAATACAGCTAAAAATAAATCCAAACCAAAACCAAAATTTAGTACAATAAGTGATTTACAAAATAGAGATAGTAGTTCGGAAGAAGAAGAAGGACAAGCCTTCTATGCTGGTGGATCTGAACACAGTGGTCAACAGGTACTTGGTCCAGGGAAAAAAAATGATATCATAAGCGATATGTTTAAATCGTGTCAAGAACAATCTATTTCTATAGAACCTAGAACAAGTGGACAACAAAGACCAAATACATTCAGTGGTACTGGTTATAAATTAGGACAAACTAATTCAGATACAGAAGGTATATACAAATTTTCTGTGCATATACATGTGCATATATAAAACTAATCTACTTTATTATGGACAAATTATATGAATTATCTGTTACTTTGTATAAATAATATTTCATCTCTTTGTGGTATTAATTAGTTAACACAATTTAACATTATATATCATTAATACTTCAGTAAAATATATGAGAAGTAAATGAATAATTTTTAAACATAAAATGTATTTTCAGTTGTGTCAGGAGCACAGTCCAATCAACAATCTAATACTGGTCTTATTACACTGAAATTATGGCGCGATGGTTTTACTATAAACGATCGTGAAATTCGCCCATATAGTGATCCAGAAAATAGAGAATTTTTAGCTGCTATCAAGCGAGGAGAAATTCCTGCAGAAATTCGACAAGAAGTTCAAGATGCAGAATTACGACTAGATATGGAAGATCATCATCATGAAGAATATGTTCCTCCAAAAACAAAAGTTAAAGCTTTTACTGGGAAAGGGCATATGTTGGGAAGGTATCACATATTTCGTTTTATAATTAATAATTAGCAATAACATTTAGTAACATAATAAAATACATATTTACATCAAATATTTACAGTCCATCTCCAGCTACTGTTGGTATGACAATTCCAACTGATCCAGCAGATCAAGCAGCCAATGAATCACAAGCAAAAAAGCAATTAAATTTAGATACAGCTAAACCGATCACTACAATACAAATTCGACTTGCAGATGGAAGTAGTGTACGAGCGCAATTCAATTTAACTCATACCATAAGTGACCTGAGAAGATATATAACAACGTATCCTTTAATATTGTATATATGACTGATATAACGTTGTACGTGAGCGTACGCGTATGTGTAATATTTAATATATATATATTTAAAATGCAGCTCTATAAAAAAAGAATATGCTTTTAGATAAAAAAATACATTTTCCTTTACTATTGTGCTTTTAGTATGAGGCCTCAATATGCCATGAGAGATTTCAGTTTATTAACTATGTATCCAACTAAGGAATTAACAGAGGATAAAACAATTGAAGAAACGGGTTTAAAAAATGCAACCATAATGCAACGACTAAAATAAGCTTTCCTATGACTTTAGTTAATAAAATTCAGAAAATGTAATAACTAGGTGGTAAAAAATATATATGTATGCACATGCATAAAAACAAAATTTCTTTATATTTTCATTCATAAAATAGTGAGATCAATTAATTTTGCTCCAAAACTTATGTCATTATAATCATATTATTTAAAAAAAAATAATATAATCTCATGCTGTATTAAACATAGTTTTATATAAAAATTAACAAAAGGAATTGTAAGAAGCATTCATTAAAATATGCATATAATGTCCAATTAAAATAAGAAATATAAATTTACAAAAGATTTATCCTTATAAACGTATATTTATATAAACATTAAATTTTTTACAACTATGGTACATATTTATAGCATATTTTACACTTTAGTTGGATCTATGTAACAAATTTATGTTTAACAAAATTTGTTTGCTTATAAATTGTAATTATTTAAATGAATACATACTTTTTATATCAGATATTCTTAATTCATATAGCAATATAAAAGTAACTAATGATACTATTACGATATTATTAAGTAACTAATGATACTAAAAAGATAATTTAATAATTAAATGTCCAATTTTTTTGGCGATAGAGTTAGTATAACTATAATAAAAAAAAAAAAAAAAAATTAATTGTGTATAAAAATATATAAGCAAAAAACCGATGACAATATCAAAAAAATTTATTTCATTTTTCCTCTAATGGCTGATAAATTTTGTAAAAATCGGCGAGTTTCTTATGTCCTTTGAAAATCTTGGAATAGAAGTGTTGAAGATGTTAATTTTTTGAATCTTCTTAACATCATTACAAGTCTTGTAATTATGTACAAGAATCAAGTCTTTAGCCATTTTTTGAGTGTATACATTATTTTTTGATAATACCTCATGTGGCTTTGATATGAAAATAGGATAATGATCTGTAAGATCTGTATCAAATTGTATTTTTCTATACATGATTAATGTAAAGTTTGTAGAAAGAATATTATCTAGTTCTTTTGTACAAAATGTCAAACTATTCAATTTATAACGATCTGCTAATAATTTCGATGACTTATAATCAGCTAATAAGTCTACAACTGAATGATGATAATTTAATGCTATATATTCTTGCCAGGATAAAATAGCAATATACATAATTTTATTATATGTTCGATGCAAACAATCTGCTTCTATGATATCTCTTATAATATTAGCATCAAGTCTACTAAAAGGAAAATTCCATGGTACTGTTATGTATGCAAATTTTGATTGTGGAACATTTCTTATAGATAATTCCTTTAAACGATTATTCAACATATTTGCAATACCAAAATCATATGCTATAAAATTATTTATACCTATTAATTCATGAAAACTTAAAAAAGTGATCATATCAATTTCATGCATAGGTTTTAATAATGGTGGTATTATACAAACTGTTATATCATTGTTATTTAAATTTTGTGGTTGTGTCACAACAGACAAGATGGGAGCATTAATACCATCTTTATCAAATTCTGTAAAGAATGACACCCCAACTGGTAATTTATTTCCTATATATGCACAAATTAAGTAATATCCATTATATCCTGCTTTTTCTTCTTCGTTCGCAAAATATGGAGTATTACTGATTACAATGTACTTATAATTTCCTATAAATGGTTTTGTTTCATGTTCAAAATATATTATACATTGTAAATTTGATATAGCATTTTTTTTACTAAAACTTATTGCATGAACTTTATTATTTCTTAAGTTGTATGCAGAATATACATACAAATCGTCATTTAATCTTTGCCAAGACGAAGCAGGTTCATCTAATTTTATATTATGCTCTATGAATGATACATTATTGTTTATGCAATTTGTGGTGATTTGTTTTTGATTTGGTTTACCAAAATAGTTGAAAACTTCTAAGACATATCTTAACTTATTATATTCATGTCTATAGAACAATAATGATATTAAACTTACAATAGCGATTATAGCTAATGCAGCTTGATAATATTTTCTCATTTTTCTGTTTTGCGTATGATTAATAATGCTTTTCAATTTAAAGAAACTTCAAAATCACTTATGATTATTTGATCTTTTAGTTTATCATTCCTTGTTGACATTTTCTCTCGTGATAATTAGAGGTTATATGCAAACATAAGACTGCAACAAATTATTTTACTTGCAAAAATTATAATATAATAATTCTTTTGTATTAAATTGATTCCAATTACCGTAACAAACGAAGCTTAATTCTTTGCTTTTGGTAGACTCATTTTTTTCTATTTAAAAATCTATAATATTCACTAGGTTTGAGTTTGATTGAGAATAGAATTTCGTATAACGAACTTATCTATCTTATCTAAAAAGATCTACAATAAATATTTTATAATCAATTGTTATCACATTTATTTTATTATATTTTTAATTTAATGTTATTATTTACGAATGTTTCATTTATTAAAACACGTCATGATTAGTTAACTTACAGCCAATAGTAGCAGCACAATATATTCAAATTTAAAAGATAATAATTTTACATTATATTATTTGATTTCTTACAAATATGTCCATTTATTATAAATAAAATTATATATTACCGTAACTAAATACTCTACATAAAAAAATCAATGAAAATTGTAATATAGAGAATACAAAAGTTATATATATTAAAGATGTATAGAAATATATATAATATTGTGTACTTTCAAAGAAAATATTTGTTAAATAATCTAAAATATTAGTTTAGGTAAGAAATTATGTATTTGTTATTATAAATATTCTGAATCAATTAATTTTATTTACACAAATCATATTTATACAATCGCATATTGCTCATATAGCAGTTCACGTACTTTATAATATTCCTCAGATATACAACCTTCTAATATAACTTTTCCTGCTTCATGCTGAAATAGATAATTATTATCACACGTTAATAGGCCTACAAGTATTTCTATAAATAATTTTTAATACAAACCCTTCTGACAGCGATGGTATTATTACAACACCATAAAACTCCTCCACTAAATTCTGATGGAATGTTACTTCTATTTAAAACTTGTTTAAAGTCTGATAATTTTAGTTCATTTATAAATGTAGTTTGATGTCCAGGAACCTAGATGTATATTATAAATATTATGATGCATCTTGATATATGTTCACTTATTTATGTAATTGTATTTGTTTAATTTTATACCTCATTTAGCAGTAAAGGTTCAAGTGTAAGTATTTTATCACTATTTTCTTCCAACTGTTCGTTTTCTGCTACAGCATCTCGACAAACTGGATCGCGAGCTGTGATCATAGCATCTACCCATGCAACCTCTGAATCACCTTTCCCTTTTGAAAAATTTAATCCGCTTACTAAAGCATCTGTCAAACGAACCTGAGTAGAAAAAAATTATTTTAATATAATAGTAAATTATTTAATTGAAACTTGAAAGAAAATCATTTCAAGTTTTACTTGATATATATGAGTTTCGGTTGTAGCGTCTAATGTTTCTCCTCTCGCAGGTGTGAAAACACGAGCACCGGCGCTTTGTGCTTGTTGTGCTAAAATTTCTGTGTCTTTTTTGGATCCTCTAACAAGAACAACTCGTCGTGGCCTTAATTGTGCTAGGATTTTTTGTAGAGATTCTCCATCTGATCTTCCTTCAAAATCTATGTACGTGACAGATGCATTAACTGTCATTGTACGCATAACTTGTACGCATTTGGTTGGAATATCAGTGGGTACCTCTGGATGATGTATGGCTTCTTCTTGTTTTGTCTCTACATTTTCCTTATTATCTTCTACCTCTGGTATGGTTTCTGCTATCTTATAATCTTCTGGTCTATAATGAAGGAAAGTGAGTACAGAACAATCTATTATTATAATACAATCCTTTTTAAATATAATTTTGTACAGAAATATCTTACCTTATAATTTCACCGTATTCATCTATCTTTATTTTTTCTTCGATAAATGGAAACATAGGATGTTGTTTTTTATTTTGTTTAAAAAACCCAGGCTTACTTTCTTGTTTAACCAACAAATCGTGTTTTCCTCTTCCACCTCCTACTTCTATTTCGTCCTCAGATTCTGAACTAACATCTGCAGTTTCCCTGATATAACAATTCGTAAAAGTTTTGAAAAAAAATTATTTAGTAATAAATAGTAGATAATTATATAAAAAATATTAATTTTAACGTACATTTGTTCCTGTTTCATTTGTTCTTGTTTTATTCTTTCTTTTTTTAAATATTCTTCTAATTCTATACCCTCTAATTTGATGCGTTTTTTTACTTCTAAAGAAATATTTCTGTTTCCTCCTTTTTCTACTAAATCTCTGGCAAGTGTTCCTGGAGATGTTCTACTTGTTAATATAATGCTATTTTGTGGATTACTACACCACTGGAGAAAAAGTTCCCGTGAAAAACCACATTCCATATCCGGAGTACTTGCAAGTACAACCTAAAATTCATTATCAAAAATTAGAAGCATTTTATTTTTCTTTAAACAAAATATTTTGTTATATTGTACCTTTGGGCTTGGTACTTGATTTAATTCAGCCATACTATGGCAAAGTTGTAAATGTTTGAATTGAAATGGATTATTTCTAGCACCTTCGAAACTTCTCATGAGCTTGTCGCTCATCCATTCTATTTGAGATTTTGCAAATTCAACAACATTGTAACTAACATTATTCAAAAGTGCCAATGAATAAGCAAGTAGACCAGACTCTTTATTGCGCCATAATTGATCCAACATGTGTGCTAGTTCTAAAACTCGTCCAGCAGTATCCACGCTGACAAGAACATTTCCACCACCTCTTAACGTTTGTAAGATATTTGCTTAGAGCAAGAGAAAAAGAAATAACAAAATAATTAACGATAATGTTAAGAGAGAATGTGTTATCATGGTAATGACTTACTCATTAATTTTTCATCCCTAGTTCTACGTCTAGCTTGTTGATACGTGGCATTAAAAGCATCTGTTATAAGTAATGACGGTCTTTGTAGTCTTTCCAATTCACATCCATTTAAATGACGTTCTTTTTTATGATTGAAATCAACAGCATATATTATATCTTCTTCCCCTACTTTAACAATCTTCCAAATTGTTCCACCAATCATGTGTCCAGCAGGTAAAGGTGTTAAAGTAACACCATAACCTTTACCTTTCATCGATATGCTTTGATTATACTTTAATTGCACAATTTTATCAAATGCAGCATCTACGTCGTCAAGAGTAAATAAATCAAAGTCTTCCATATTATGGCGAGACTAAAATAAACATAATATTTTAATGTATCATGCATAGTGAGCTAAATTATTTATGTATATTTTTGTGAAAGAATAATACCTGATACATATCATACATAAACATTTGTCCCATTTTGTAAACAGGTATTGTAGCATATATAGGACAATTCAAACCACATTTTCCTACTAAATACGGCAGTGCACCTAGATGCAATGGATCTGGATATGAAAGCAAAACTGCATCTATTTGATTAACATGTCTAAGGAATCAATATAAATAAATTAAATCTTTAGATAATACAAAAGATATATTAATATTAATCTCAAATGACATCTATATATTATGGATTTTGTACCTTTTTAACTCTCTTATAAAATCTTGATCAAAATTTTCATCCCACCCACAATCGAGTAATATTCTTAATTCATCAACTTGTAATATATAACAAGGTGGAGATTCATCCATTGCTCCAGATATGGCATGAAGTTTTATAATTGATGTCATTTTGATTCTCTATTTAAATTATTTCTAGATATTTAATAATCCCTCATCTGAAACAAATTTTTCATTAAAATAGATCTTCAATTTATTGGTTAATTTGATCATTGTATGAAAAATTACATTTATATGTAGATATACGTGAGAAAATGATTAAAAATATATATAAATAAATGTCAATTTTTAATATAAATCTATAAATTCATATGAATAACAATTTATCATTGAAAATATATCTGAAATACGATGCACAAGCGATTTATGAGACATTTCATTGGAGAATGCGCGGGCAGAATCTGCGCAAAGGTTATTACAATTTCATTTTGTATACGCTAATATACACGAAATTTTATCATCAAAAATTATATACCACGGCTAATTGTTATTAGTCAATTATAATTATTATCGCAGTATTTTTTATAAAATTCAACAATAACAAAGGTATAGATACATTTAATTGATTATTTCGGAAGTAAAAAACAAAAAGTAAGGTATCACTGATGTAATTGTAATGAAATAAAAAATTTAGTATATATATTTTGTTTGATATATAAATAATAATTAATATTTTATATTATATTATAAAGAAAATGAGAACTTTAATTACGTATGTAATTTATTCCGTTTTCATGTATATAAGGACATTTATGTAAATAGAATCATTACTGCGAAATACCAATGAAATACGTAAGTCAAAATTTATGTTGACTTTTGTTACTATTCGATACTTAAATAGTTAATTACGCGTAAATTAGAAGTCAAATTAAGTGCCTCGTCATATATATCAAATAAAAGTTAAAAAAGCAATATTATTTGATAGGTCAAATATCACAATGTGGCGCGGTTTAACATTACAAGTAAATATTGGATCAGCTGATGAGTGACAACAGACAGACGAAGTCCGCGTTCATGGTTCTGGTTTTTGGTTATGGCGACAAGCAGTTCAGACGGTTCTTGTAACGCTCCTGCAGATTTTCATCTTTCCTCTGAATTAGAAGACGTTTCCAATCGTTTAACTGTTAATTTATTGAAGTGTCCACTGTGCCATAATAGTCGACGAATTTTTTATTGTCGACAATGTATTCAAAATGGAGATTTCATTCATTTAAATGCTGTTTACTCGGAACGGTATATATACATATTACTATTTCTGATTATATCTTTCTAATTATATTTTTCTATTATAAAAATTAAATTATTTAACTTTTAGTCAAAATATTAAGATTATGTATAAGATACAAGAGATCTTGTTAAATTTTTTATAAGAATGAAAGATATTAATTGAATATACTTGTATGTGTCCAGACTACTTGTATAAAATTAGAAAAATACTTAATGACTAAAATAGTAGTATGATAGTATATAAATTTCTCTTTATTTAGTTTTGCAGATAAGCAACTACGATTATTTCGTTTGAAAGCTGCCAGGGCTCAACTTGAAGAAAAATGCGTGAAGGCTCTTGAAAAACATAAACAGAAGGATAAATTGGTATTAACAAAATATATTTTATAAAAATATTGTAACAGATTAAATATTCATGATTTGAATTGATGCTTGCTATTTTTTATTTTATTATTTTATATTGTTGTAATGTGTTATATGTTTTGCATCTTTTGTACAGATATGCGATATAAATGTTTGTAAAGAAAGAATTAGACTTCTTCAATTATTAGTTCATGAAACTAGACAAAGTATAAACAGAGGTATGCTTCTATAATTATTAATTATATTTATTATTTCTGCATGGGAAATTTAATTTGATATATTAATATCTTTTATATTAATTTCAATCCACGGTAGGTAATCAACGTTTAAATGTTCTGAAAGATGTGAATTCTCAGTTGGCTTTAAGAATTCCTAGACATGAAGAAAGAATTGAAAGGTTACATAAATTGGCCAATACAATGCGTTTGAAACAAGAGAAACATAAAGATGCAGTAGATCGAAAACGACAACAATTAAAGAAAGTTATTAGAATTGCTGCTAAACAATTGATTCAATATATATTTCCACTTTCACAGGTGCAATCCAACAGAAGGTAAACTTTATGTTAGAATAATAAAATTTATAATGATTATGATATGTATTAACATAATTACAGTTTATGTAGTAGTGAAGAAGATGTAAATGCAGATGTGGTTACTTGTGCATTAGCAGATGCATCAGGAACATCATATGTAAGAGGTAGATGGATTAATGATGCAGAAAATGCTTCAGAAGTACAACATCGTATAATTGCTCCAACATTACCAGGATCAGGCGATTATAGTGCTTATTCTTTATGGGGTAATTATCTTAGATATCAATTTATCTGAAAATATTTATCAGAAGTTGTTACCTATTATTTTATTTGTCTTTTAGTTGCTGCAAATAAAGATGGTGTGCCTGGTACAAATAAAGAACCATTGCACAATCCAGCATACAATATCAGTGCTGCTTTAACTTTTGCCACTCAACTTGTCAATATCATAGCATATTATGTAAATGTAAGATTACCTTACAAACTTGGTTATGGGTAAGTGGTGAGCTATATAATAATTTGTCAGATTTATTTATTGATTTATAATATGCACACGTAGTAAAATATTATAACTAATATATTTTTAGAGAATTTTGTGGCAATGAAATGTCGGATCAGAAATTTGCTAGAAAGGTAGCAAGGCTTAACAGTAATGTTCTACATTTATGCTTTACACAAAATACAGATATTGCAGTGCTTCATCCAATGCACACTTTACAAAATCTAATGCACTTACTCAATACTGAAATCAGTGATCTTGGAAGGTACAATGATATATCTAATACTTTATATCAGAAAAAAATATATATATAATTATTTATAATGACAATAAATATCTATTGTTACATAGGATCGGTCCAATGGAAGTTGATCCCAATGTAATAGCACAATTGTATAGTCAGTTAGTTCCTGACTTGGAAAACAGTGATGATTCTGCTTCTGATGAGGAAGAAGATGCTTTTAATTGGGAATGGGAAGCAGTAAGTCACACTAATTTTCCTAAAATTTTATTAATGTCTAAATAAATTTTTCATGTTCTTTAAAGGTCCCAAATGTCGCATGTCCTGAAATGACAGTTCCCATTCCTGGATCCTTGGTTAATCAACAATCTTCTAGTATGCAAGTGAATCAGAGCGTCGCTGGAGGCTTGGTAACGAGTGCCGCAGCTAGTATTGCCTCTATTTGGCGTGGTTGGACAACCAATAAATAGACTGCTTTTTTTTACTGATACACTTCTTTTTATACAAATTTTAATTAAATACTTCAATATGTATGTACATATTGAAATATATATCCTTTAGAAATGCTTTAAGGTGTATGTCTTATAAAAATATCATTTATCTTTTACGTAAAATGTTTGTTCTGTTAGATGTAATTTTTCAAATTAAAAATAGTTCGTATATAGACAAAAATTTTTTAAATCCTATGCGATATTAAAGAATTTTAGTTAATGATACAAATTATTTTACTATGTTAAAACTATGTTATAATTGAAATCTGAAGGGTTGTAAACGTATTTTTATTGCTATCTATAAGATTCTCGATATATTTCAGATAACATCGTTATGCACTACCGGAAGTATAGTAAAGAATGCATACTAGATGGTGTGCTATAAGACGGAAGTAGGACGAAAAAAAAAAATAAATATATATTTGACTTATTTTTTGAATGCACAACCTATAGCAAGAAACGTTGCTTAACTAGCATCCTGTATTCTGATATATTATAATACATTGTTTTTTAATTGTTTTCTTACAATTTAATATCGCAACATATGTGAATTTATAATGACTGCCTTATTAGTGATTACTGTTTTTTTGCAGTACTTTGTGATTACTTTATCTTAAAATGTTTAAGATAGATCACGCTTCCTTAAATGCAATATGGTATTAATATCTTTATTTATAAAATTGTAGAGAAGTTATGTGATTAGTATGTTCTTGACTATGAATGTTTTAAATAATTTCAAGGGACATATCATAAAATAATTTATGTTTTCTTGAAATTTATAATTATTTCATAAACTTTACAAATTACTTAAAATATTTATATCTTTCTTTTTGGCACATTTGTAAGTAAACCAATGTGCTCATAAAAAAGTTGATAATATTAATTAAACTAACTTATTCTTATACATTGTATTACTATTACAACCCTTATAGCATTCAAATATTGTATTATATAAGTCGTTATATACATTCTAAAAGTATACTGATAATTTGTTTAAAAACAAAAAAATCAAAAACATACAATCTATCGAAATTTCATGCGTGACTGAAGAATGTTATTGTAAATAAAACTTATTCACACAAATTACAATTACTGCTATATTGGCTGTATACACATGTGCGTGTGTATATACTTATCAAATTGTTAAGAATATACTATGTAAATGACTAATATTCCATTCGTAGTTTACAGCACAATATATACGATATAATAAGAAATATGATAAAATCACAATTTGTGCACATAAATACAGTGCAGTGGTACCAAACAGGGCGATTTAGATAAATTATTAAGTATCAGAGAGTAACATTATTTTTGTACGTAAAAACAGAAAATTTCATTTCTCAAATTCATTGTCATATTTGCCTTATACTTAATTTTATAAAAAGTAAATAAAGTCATTTATTTAATTAGCTCATCTATTTAATTGCTTTATTAATTTATATATTACTTATAAAGCTAAATAGAGCTAAGAATTGTTTACTGTTACACAAATAATTAGTAATATATTTATTTTTAATTTACAATTGCTGCTTAAAATTAATATAGAGTAAATTGAAAAATAAAAATGATATGTAATAGCTAAATAAATCGAAAATGTTATAATAGATGCACATACACACATATTTGCAAAATATGTTATTGTAGACTATTTGAGCAATTGAAATTTGATAACATTAAGGCAAATGTGGCAATTCTAAGGAATCTTTGAACATAAAAACTAATTAATTAGTGTAATAAATGGAAATTCAAAATTATACAAATATATAATGGTATCATAGATTTTTTGAAACGAATTAAAATGCATTATGTAGATATTGCTAAGTAAAGATTTAACTATATTTGTACAATATAGCACAAAATTGTATGTATATAAATTAATAAGGATATTTTTTTTTTATTTAATTATTAATATTTATAATATCAAATATCAGTAAATATATACTGAACTTGATAGTGTTTTCATCAAGAACAAACTCAGTATAGAGAATTACAAGACACATTTCAACATGTGTCTAAACAGCTAAAATATTTAATAAATAATATATAAACAGGAATGTGTGTGTGAATGATTTATATTAAGTAACATGGCTGTTTTTCTGGAAAATGTGTCATTGTGATATATTTCTATTAAATAAATCAGGATTTGTTTTTACTATTTATTTTTGATACTTTTTTTTTACAAGTTTTTACTACTTATCTTTTTATTATTTTATACATAATATTGACAAATGCTTAATTATTTTTTTCTCAGTATATATTATAGAGTTTGTTGAAGTACTTGGGTATAATAATATTGTGTATTCATTCTTAAGATGAGGAATACGTAAACATTAATGAAAGCACTGGATTAATGGCGAACAATATTTATTTTTTGCTGAAATATTGCTTTAGACGTATGAAAATAGTGTATGTGATAATGATACAAAACATTAGTCAACTACAATTTCATTTTTATTACATAACATATCCATTTACATAAAGTAATCTTGTTGACATATGTATATTGCCTTATGTGACACTTGTATAACATAAACCTTTTTTTCAAGTATATTGTGTGCTAAATTTGAAATTTTATACTATAAAATAATATTTTGTAAAATACCGCATCCGTCTTTAGCCTGAATTCTTAAAAAACAAGTTTAACTGATTTAATTGGATCAACTTTAAAATTGGTCCCAAATCTCATAGCCAAGAATAAAAAATCATTAAAGAATGTATAATTCAATAAATTTGAAAAATAATAATAGATGTAATATAATTTAGATATTTAATATATGAATGTTTTTATAATTAAAATATGATTGTAACGAAACATGTTATCAAAAACATCGTATTAAAAGATTATAGTAAATTTGAATGATATAAATGTTGATCATTTTCATTATCAATAGATAATTGTGTATAATATAATTTTTTATAGCTAAATAAACATTTCAAAAAATTAAGCATACTATGTAAAATAATATTTATCATATATCCAATAAAGTTTATTTTATCAGTTTCATATGTATATATATGAAAAAGTAAAATCATATGTGAAAATGAAGTCTTGTTGTCATTTTCAGCTTTGATAATGATGTTTAGAAGATTAATATAATAAATATTTGTTACTACATTTTTCATTATTTAAGACACATTCTACCATATTATGTTGAGTATTTAAATAAATAAAAGATTGAATCTATTAAAAGAATATAGATTTAAAAAAAATGTAAAAGTCTATACATATATTAGTTGCAGTTTAACAAAAATATATACTGTTATATATTATTATGTTTTCAAAATATCAGTGATTCAATTTATAAAAAATTGCAATTTAACTGGAAATATAAAACAGAAATACATTTTTAATAAGGTAGATGCAATTATAAAAAATACAGTAAATTGTGATAAAATATTCTTATAACTCGATATTCGAGTTCGAAATCGAATTAATTTTCATTAGAACATTTAATAGAAAAGAAATAGTTCAAACATAATCTATCTTTTTTAAAATAATATAACTCATCTTTAAAGTATCTTTTATATATGAGATACATATATGAAGAAAGTTTTTATTTTATCTTCTTTATACTGAAAAAAACATTCTTATCAAATAGATGTGTGTGTGTGTGTGTGTGTGTGTGTATGTATGTATGTATATATATATATATATATACATATATATATAGCTTTGAAACATTATAAGTAGCAAAAGATATCAATGTATTACAGGATATAAACTAAACACAAAATAATCTAAAATTAATCCACAAAAAATAAAAAGCAATATTTAATCCTTGGCTACAGATAAGGTATTTTGTACAGTTGATCTTAGAGTTATAATTTGATATTAGCTATATAGTATGATGTATGATGACTTCCATGATAAATCATCAAATATGTGTCTGTATTATTTATTGCCATCTTGCACAGTCTCTGCTCATGTAGCACTCCACTATGTTTCTTGCTGATGGACATTTCACTTTCACCACTATTGGACTGGCCAGTCTATTGCATACATGTATCAAACTGTATACATACTCAGTACACTAACTGGACTGTGAATTCTGTAAGCACATCATTATATAGTATTTTAATTGTTGAATATACATATTTATATAAGGAATTAATGAAAAATAGAGTTAACACAGTTTAAAAATATATATATATATATATATATATATATACACACATACATACATATATATATATATATATATATATATATATATATATATATTCATTTTGTATATTTAGATAATCTATTAATAATATAAATTTTTTAATCTTACTTCTTTAAAAATGAAAAATATTTACAAAACTTACTGTATTAATAAATTTCGAAGATGAAAATATGTTTCAATTTTCAAATACGATTATAAATTTTTAGGATAACCATATATAGTGATTAATATAGTAATGAAGCTTGATAACATTCAACCATGCTAGTTAGTTTCAGAAAAAGCTTTTCAATGATGCTATGTTAATTTAAAATGATGTGCTTAAGTATCGTAAATATATAACTTCTCTTTTCATATATAAAATAGAATATATATTAATATTTCATAGAAGTCACCTATTCATGATGCTATAATGCAAAAAACAATACATTTCTTTGAATGAAAATTAATTTGATTTGAAGTTAAAAATGAAGAATAAAATATTTAGGAAAAATGATAAAAATGAAAAATAATCAAATCATAAATTGACTCCAAAATAGTAATGACCATATTGTTTCAATAAAATTAATCAAAAATACTATTATAAAATGTTATAATTATTAATTGGAAATAATGAATAATAAATTACTAGTCTTTTTTGTTTATGAAGATATATATATTTTACACGATCTTTGTTTATATAATATAGTCCTATTCTGAAAATACATATCTTAGAGTTAGATCTTTACGAAAAAAAAAAAAGAATATTTTAATGAAATATAGGATTTTTTACATGGTAATATAGTAAAATGATTAAAAAAATCTTTTAATATCTAGTATTTTTACGAATTATGGTCAAAAGTTATTTAAATTATTCTATTTTATTGACATGACATTAAAACACGAAAGTACAGAATAGGACTATAAATAAAGAAAGCTTCACTATTAGAAAAAAGAGAAACAATTATAATTCACATTCAAGTTAGGATCAAAGACCTGTTTTATTTAAAACTACTTTTAAATGTTTGTACTATCGTAAATCATACTTCTATATATATACACACACCCACAGAGTCAACAATTTCATAATATTTTACATATAAATAGGATATAGTTCAAATAATAAGACATTAATAAATTAAAATTTATATATATTTAAAGAATATTTTTTTTTAGTGCAAGCCAAAAATAAAATGGTTTCTGTTCTTTTCTAATTTGTATTAATTTCACAAAACTTATCTCACGAATGTTTTTGTTTTTTCCAGAATGTTGTATCAACTACCAATCACTACCAATGTTGTAATTTGTAAAGTAATTTTTTTTAAAAGAGAACTATGTTGTAATCATTAAACATCATATAAAAGCTTAAAAATTGACAAACACATTTGTCCAATTGTTCACAACAGTTATACGATTAATTCTATTTAGAATATCATTGGTAAATAATGGCTTTGAAATATTAAATTATAAAAGTAAGTGTCAAATGTCAAACTAAATAGCTAGTAATATTACAATTGAGATATAATCCACTCCAGCAGAATAATTATGTGCAAAATGCTGCATATCACAAGTATGATATCAATTGCTTTCCCTCAGGGCACTACACATGCAACAATAAAATCAGTGTTATTAATATCTGAAATAAGAAAAATTAAAAGTATCAATTGTTTCAAGCTTTAAAATTTAGAAAAATCACATTTAGTAAAAATAGACCATCATTCTACAGTATTTGAAGTATATATTGTACTTTAATATATTATTTCAAAATAATCTATCCAATTTTGTTAATTTGAGAACAGTTTCTTATAATCGGAAATGGTACGTACTTTGGTACATCTATGCTACAGTTTTAAATTAGTGGATAGCCTTGAAAAATAGTTTCCATTTTATTCGAAGATACTAAAAGTAACTAATTTATTTAGAAATGAAATTTATAAAAAAAACAATAATGCACAGAATTTTTTAAAATTCATTATAATGAATAACTCTGAAATATATTTTTATTGTTTGCATATACTTAATGCTTTTATCTGTTATTTTCTACTGAAGGTTTATATAAGTTTACCATAATGAAAATTATTGTCATATATATACATACATACATACATACATACATACATACATACATACATACATACATACATACATACATACATACATACATATATATACATATATATATATATATATATATATATTCTTTTATATTAGATAATATTGTAACAGACACATATTATTTTAATATAACTGCATATCTTTATATATTTATTTTATATTGCAGAAATGATTTGTTTGACTGATTAAATAAACATCAATTTGAGAAACTAAGATCAAGGCCATCATGATCGCCATAACTCCACTATCACTTAAATTTTACAATTACCAGAGTAAAATATGAATACACACTTTCATAGACATAACTTTATGCATATATACAGAGATAGTACTAGATAAATCTAGTGATTAGTTTTGCTACTCTTTCCATGTAAGTATTCTGGTAATCTGGAATATAGAATTAATAACAATATACATGTGTATAGAACAGATTTTGATTAAAGAGTAGCAAAGACCAACCAAGAAGTAAATATTCTGAGTATGAATCCCTCTAGGACTACAAAAATATATAAATATTTATAGTAATATTATGCATTTTTATCAACGTAGAGCAAGAGGGTATTACAGAAATACTCTACTAAGTTATTAGGAAGGTAATAAAACTTTGGATTATAATACCAATAATTATATAATTTAATTATTATTAAAAATGAATTATTTATTTCAGATTTTTGTAAATATATGTTATGTCAAATACAACCATTAGTTTTAATATAAAAATTTGATGAGAAATGTTTTCCAACAATGCATTGAATGAAATTGTTCAATACTTAGAAATTCCTGACAATCAATTTTTATTTTACAATCATTTTTTACAGATGATTTATTTATTACTTCTTCACATTGTGCAATTTAAATAATAAAAAATCAAATATGTATGCACATATTTCTTAGTATAATATCTCTAAACCCTCTGCATATAATAACTGTAATATAAACATTTTTTCATTTCCTGAATAAAGAGAAATTTATAAAATCTAACAATAGATAGTGATAATTATTAAAACCAGCAATACCAATACTGATTGGAATTAGCTGTAGGACTTGTAATATGCATTCTGAGAACTTCATCTTAGAACGTGCAATGTAATGAGTTTTATTTCCATTTTTTATATATAGCATACTTGTTTTTAAAGTTCTGTGTGTATTTCTTAAATAATTCAAGTAAAATATTCTCTAAAAAATTTGTATGCGTTATAAAAAACTAAGTAAAAGAAATCTTGAATTGACATATGTTCTTTATTATTATGATTTTGCAAATTCTATTTCTGAATTGAAGTTGAAGTCAAAATAAGATAACTAAAGAAAAAGCGTTTAGAAAGTAATAACAAATATAATTAAGTAAAAAATATTTTTATATAAATATTTTAAGTTCAATTCTTTTATCCCCTATCACCATGCAACTTTAGACTTAACGTTTTCCAAATTATTAATTTTTAATTATAATTTACTTAAACTCATAGCAGATATTATTATTCTGTAAATAAACAAAGTAAATTTTTAAGTTTTTTATATGTATTTTTCATTTCTTTTAACATATATATGTGTATTATATACACACACCACACACACACATGCACGTGCGCGTTTTCTTTTGGAATGAGAAATATTGCGTGTTTCAATTTCTTTACTTTTACTTTTTTGATGTCAAGTTATATAAGGATATTTTTAATTTGCACACTATTTATAACAGATTTATTTCATTCAATCTCAATTTTAATATATCAATTTTTTCTTGCTCTCTTAAAAAAAAAGAAAAAAAAAAAAAAGAAAAAAAGAAAAGAAAAAAAAAGAAAAAAGAAAAAAGCAAAAAGAAAATTTACATACCATGAGCTATCACTAAAATAAATGTTTTTCTGGTTTAAAATCTGCATCATTATATGAATGAAAACGGGATAAGTCCATTAATTATAATTGTACATTTGATGCAGTATAAAAAAATCAGCGATATATATAAAGGGAATCAATCATATAGAAGACTTACACTATCCGCTTTCTTAGGACATAATTCTCGAAACACTTGTTCGATCAAAAGTTGCCTGTAATAAAAAATAAAAAATATTATTGATTTGCAAGATATGTTAAAAGTTGAAAATTTTTGATATTTTTTATATACTTGATAATAATAGAAAGTGTATAATATAAGAAGAGAAAATAATTGGATTCTTGCCTGCAATAAAAATCTAATTTTAATCAGAAAACGAGCCAAATTTATAAGACCATTATATCCTTATACTTAGTGGTAAAATTAACTATTTAATCTTATAATAATTTTGTTGCAAAAGCAATGTAATTTCTATTTCAATACAAAAGACATAATTTTCATTGTTTTAATTTTCATTGTTTGTAAGTACAATATAAAAAACTGTAACTATATAATATAAAAAAATGTAATTGAGAAAAAAGTATAAGTGATATATCAGAAAGAAAACAATACTTACTTAGCTGAAAGACCACCACCAGGAGGCAGATTGGGAAACTCTTGGTCCACAAGAAGTTGTAATAGTTTCAAATAGTCAATCTTATCCTCTTGTTTTTGTTCTGCTACTATTTCTATGAAAGTAATAAAAACTATTAATATTTATTCTGCCACTTAACTGTAAAAAATAAATGCATTCCTATTATTTTAATAGTGAAAATAATGTAAAAACATGAATAAAATACATTTTTATGTTGCAACGAGAAAGTTATATAATTGGAAATACTGGATGTAACATTTGTCATAGGTATTTCAATATATCATACACAAGAAAATTACTTCAATAAGAATAGGAAAAAATAAATATTTTCAAAAATTAGAATTCAATAGAAACATCTATAGTAAAACATGAAAAACATCAAATATATGCTATGAGTGATATCATATAAAAACATTGCAATGTTTATGAATCTATAGATCAAAAAGAAATTTGAGCAATTGCATATTATATAGTTTACAAAAAAGTGGATATATATAATTGATAAATAGAAAACATGTATGTAAATAGAATGTCTTTCATGCAGTATTTTTTCTATTATATAAAAATTATAATATATATATACATACGTATATAAATATAAATATATATATAAATATAAATATAAATATAAATATATATATATATATATAAATATATATATATATAAAAGAAAATATATCAACTAGAATTACATACACGTGCATCTACTTAGGACTGGAATAATATATTTTACAGTACATTTCTTATGGGAATATATGAAGCATACTCCTGTCTTAAGTAGATACATTAATATCACGTTTTCCTTAAAGTAGTGTATATATTTTTTGGTCGTCTTTATCCACCTCTGGAATTGTCAAGTATAGATCCTTCTTCTTCACTATTTACATATATCTTTTTAGTTGTCATGTTCCTCCATAAGAAATGCATTGTTTACAAAATAACATAAAAACATTATGTGAAGTTCCTCTAGACTTTTTTAAAAAGGTTTTCACCTACCTGCTACATTGCTTTAATATATATCAAGAGAGGAACAAACAACTTCCTTAATATAACTTTAACTTATTTTGTTTGTCTAGGCACCTGTCAACTCCAAGGGTGGAATATATCTCTAAATAATAATAATTTTGTATTTGAAGTAAGTTTAATCTTTGAAAAAGTCAGTATATTACAATTTTCTAAATTGATATATAAACCAAAAGTTTTCACTTATATGAGTGAAAGTACCCTGTTATTTGCATTTTTTAAAAATATATATAGGTTTATTGCTACATGTGGATAGCAAGCACATAATATATATTAGAATTATTATCGTCTCAAATCTGATAAAATTACAAGAGAATAGGTGACAGTAATCAAACTAATTATTTCTATTTGTATATAAGATGGTTAGAGTTGTCAAATTCAAAGACAAATATACAGATATATGAGAATAATTAGATATAATAACGTAGATCTTATTATCATCTACTTATATGGCACCAAGAATTATTTTAAAAATATATAATGACACTTTTTAATACACGATAAATCTTAGAGAAAATTAATAGATAAATTTGTAGTAAATTTTATATAAATAATGTTGGTCCATAATTTATGTCCTATTATTATAGTTAGAAATGTACTATTTTTATTCATAAATATTCTTGTACCTTCAATATCACTACTATTTTCAAAGAAAATTCATATATGTGCACGTGCACATAATATCTATAATATAATCAAAACATTATTGTAATAATTGACAAATCTTTAAATATATCTCTTTTTTGAACTTCAAGATTTGTACATAATGTTTCTATATTGCGCGAATCAATTTGCTTTTCATATTAGTTTATAAAGACTAAACAACTCACATAACTTAATAAATTGCTATTCAATATTTATAAGTATGTAAGGATTTAAGTACACAAATTTAATTTTCTATTAATTCTTACTTTAACTAAATCTTAGAAGGAATGTCATGTGTGACATTGTGATCTGGTATTAACACAACAACAAAAAGAATATAATGAATGTGTATATGGAAAAGTGAAAGAACCTTTAATTCTCCTTTCAATGGCCATTTCCAGCTCAGCCTCCTTCTCCTGTGCTTCAGAATTTGGTTTTGGTGCAGCAGGGAACGTAACCAAGACTATACTCATATTGTCTCTGCTACCCTATAATAAAATTTTTATTTAATATGACAATTTTTATATCAACTATGTTGGATATTCCAATATACATTTAGAATAGAAATTTATAAGAAACCTAATAACAAATGTTGAAATATAACTTCTTATAATTAGTAACATTAAATTAAGAAATTAAAGTTTACTAATATATATGTATAATATATGCCAAAGAGAAAATTACCTTGTAAAGACATGTGTCTATGACTTGGTTCGTGACTGCTTCTAAATCATCCGTAAGCAATAGCCTTGATCGTATAAAATTACATAAGTCTTCGTTGTTCATTACATCCCAAATACCATCACATGCTAAAACTAGAAATTCATCGTGTTCATCATCTCTGTCTCTTACAAATATTTCTGGTTCTGGTGACACTAACTGTTCGCAGGGACCCCTATCTTTCAAATTTTTGTACTCATAATCTCCTAGTGCTCTTGAAACTGCTAATGAACCATTTACTCTTTGTACCATTACACTTCCACCTGCATTTTGTATTCTTTCTTTCTCTGCCGTTAAAAAAGGTTTATGATCTCGTGTTGAGAATACCGGGCTTCCAGAACTACAGAGTACAGCTCTAGAATCGCCGCAATTAGCAATATATATATTTCTGGGACATATAAATGCACAGACTGCTGTAGAACCAGATTTATCTATTCCAGAGCTCATTTCTGGTAAGTATCTCATTTCATCATCAAGCTGAAGAAATCCAGAATGTATTCCCTTAATGACATCTTCGGCTTTGAATTCTTCAGTCTTCATTATGCACTCTAACAAATGCTCTGCACTATGTTCTGATACCAATGCGCCTGCATGACCATCAAACACCGCAAAATAACTCCAATCTGAAAGGCCACCTTCTAAGCCAGTTATAGCTCTGTGAGCGTCCTCCATTTCCAATCTCCAACCCTGCATGCTGGCAACACCATATCGCAATCCATTGCCAGCTCCATGTTCATTATATTTATCTGTTTTAGGAGTATCCAAAAATGCCCCCATAGTATTTATCAAATACTTGCTACTTTGGTAGACTAATCAGTTTTTTTTTTATATTATTTAATCAGCATTTTTCAATGTACAATAGTCTAATACTTTTCTTCGTTTTACCTAAAATAATAAAAGAAAAAAAAGTAAGTTAACCTTTCTTTTTTTTCATTGCCAATATGAAAAGCTAATGTTATTGCGTTTCATTTATACCTCTATCTAAAGAATATCAATGATAAATACTGTGTTTTAAAAAGGAGATTTCAATGATGATCTTAGAAATGCGCACTTGTAAGAGTACGATGATCGAACTTTGCCTTTAGAATGACACATCGATAAGCATTAAATATTTCAGAAATTAACAAATTTTTTTCGTCATTCGAATAGAGATAAGTATAACATAATATAATTACAAGTAGTGTTTGAACATCGTAAGGAGTTTTCATTATAATTTTCTGTAGGAACGCGTTAATAGTCATAGAATGAGAATGATCAGTTACCGGCAAACGTACCGCCAATACTTCATTAATATCAAAATACACTGAGCTAATATATAAGGTATTTATCTAAAGCAGAAAAGCATAAGCTTTGGGAGACATGAGCAGTACAATATTATGACGAGAAAATTCATTTACGGCAACGCCAAATTTTGCGACTAAAATAGTTTTACCTTAACTGCCTGGCTCATTTGCGAAAAAAACTTACATGAAAAGATTTTTGCCAAATATCATCGTTACTTTCGGAAGAGTATATATTCGGATATATGTGCGTTACAGCGTGCGTGGTATTACGCTAATCGACTCGTTCCATGTTTTTCCAAATGCACACGAATATTACCATCGCCAACGTTTCCCTTTGCTCTAAGCTCACACACACAGAAACAATGAAATCGACTTACGCAAATGGCGGATACGCACAGATCAACCTTCGCGCCTGCGCTATTTATTAATAGCCAAGCGTCATGGCGTCATTTTTGACCAATTAGAATGACAGAATTTCCATTGCACGCGGGTCATTTCAAATTATTACTAATTTTCAAAGATAAAAGATCATATGAAAAGAATATGATTTAATTAATAAATATAGTGAAACTTTTGTTTATATACGTTTTTTGATACTTTTACGAAAGAATAATTTTTTATAACAAATGTGAACAGTATCATAATTTTGATTTAGCGCGTGTTTGACATTACAAAATAATGTCAATATCGAATAAAATAAATATTCTATTGTTTACCTTCTTTTAATTTTACTTTATTACTTATGATTAATTATTTTTCTAAATATCTTTCACTATTCAAGTAAATTATTTTATTATATTTATCGGCCGATAATTTGTTTTTGGTGGTATGGTGGTTTTGCTTTTAGTTCTGCGAGTCGCCGTTCTAAAACTACTACTGTAATTCATGGACATTTATTTTTACAAATAAATTCTGGAGGAGGGTATATTGCATATAATTTTTTGAAAATGATTGATTTTCGCGATGATAATGCAAAAACTGCCAATCGAAAAATTGATAATAAATATATACCACGTAAGTACGCGAGGAATAATACTCTTTTATAAAAGAACTTTATACCTTTGTTATCAACTAAATCTAGATATACATGCAACGTGCTTGTTTGGTTATTTTATTAATATTCAATACAAAAATAAATTAAAAATTGCACAGAGCTTATTACCATCCTTTCAAAAATAATTACAAAACATGATTTCTAATAATATGTAATATTTTATGAATATTATTTACATAAAAAAAACAATTCTTTTTATGAAAAGATATTATTGAAGATTCATGTGAAATTATATAAGAAATAGGATTTTTTTGTAATTATTAATCGGTAATATTTGCTCATCTATTATATTCTTTATCTTTTACTTTGAATTTAATAAAATAAAGTTTGTAGAAATAATAAAGAAATTAATTTACTTACTACAAAACTTGTTCATTTTACTTTTCAGTTACTTCTCAAGAAGGATTAGCACCACTTAGTCCATATTTAAATTTTGATCCATCATACCTTCCTCCACGCGAGCCACAATATATATTTCCAGAAGGAGCTGTAAAACAAAGAGGACGTTTTGAATTAGCTTTTAGTCAAATAGGTGCTGCTTGTATGATAGGAGCAGGTATTGGTGGTACCACTGGTTTATATAGAGGGATTAAAGCAACAGCTCTAGCTGGACAAACCGGTAAACTCAGAAGAACACAGTATGTACTTGTTTAGCTTTTTCTGTTTTTGCTTTTCTCTTACTCCATTCTCTTATACCATTTGTTATATGTGTAAGTATTTTCAATATATTTGGATATAATTTAGATAAAGTACATACATAAATATAAAATCATGTATGCAAGATATATATACAAAAATTTTGTCTCTTCATTCGTTAAACAGGTTGATTAATCATGTTATGAAAAGTGGATCAGCTCTAGCAAATACACTCGGAGTAATTACAGTGATGTATAGCGGTTTCGGTGTTCTTTTATCTTGGGCAAGAAGTACCGATGACTCCTGGAATACATTAGCAGCAGCAACCGCGACTGGCATGTTGTTCAAATCCACAAGTGTGTACAACCTGCTTTATTTTGTTTTATTAATTTATAAGAATTAATATTAAATAATCTTTCCCATGTAATTATATTACAGGTGGTTTAAGGAAATGTGCTTTAAGTGGCTGCATTGGACTAGGAATAGCATCGTTATATTGCTTATGGAATTCACAGTTAATACATTCACAGTTAAGATATGGTGTTAATCCAGCATAAGATTGTGTGTATACTTACAGAAAGCCCTTTAGTCAAATTTTGTCTGCCCTGAATGTTTCTGACCGTGTCCCATTGATATTTAATAAAAATTAAAGATTTCAACGTATCAATCAACTTTAAGATACATAGAAAGAGATATATTTGCCAATTTTTATTTATATTGTCTTTTATATGCTAATATAAAATTATTAGTCTTATATATTATAATTAATTCACATAGTTGAATAACACATTAATTATTTTAAAGAATAATTATTCAAATTTACAATCTTTCAGGGCATGAATGAATTCTATATTATACTAATATAAAAATTGTTATATAATTATTTAAAATTATAAAATTCATATCCAAAATAATTAATCATGATAAAATATACACTAATATATACTATGAAAGACAGACACAGACTATATTAGTTTATCGATAAAGGCTCCTAAGAGACATTTTATTTTTTTTTGCAGATTGAAATGACGATTCGAGTTTCTCAACCATTAGAAAATTCGTAATAAATTCTATCTTTGTGTCCTATAAATAGGAAATCTGGTCAGAACGCCTGCATAAAAAAGAAATTATTATGAATGAGAGATGCATGCAATTTATAAAAGAACAAATTGTATAATGTATGTATATACATATATATATGGTATGTGTATGTATATGTATATATATTTATTATTACATCGATTAGTAGATAGTAATTTATTTTTATTTGTGCGTTGCCTTATACCTATTTATCATGAGTACAAAGAATCACTCACATTTATTATTACTGCCTAAATAAAAAATTTTTTTGATAAAGAAACAACAAAACAATGTCATTTTCATAAACCCTAAAATATTTAATTTTACATTCAAATTTAATTTATTTTTTATTTGAAATCTTCTTTAAAGAATTTTGAATATGATTATACACTTGTTATTTTATCGTTGCTTGCTTTCTAGATCTATTATCTTTTTAGGATGCATTAACCTTTTTGATTTACTTCTAGTTTTATAAAAGATTGGATATATATGTAGACTAGAGTATTGGTAAGCTTCACAGGTATTGCTATATAATCTTATCTGTGCTTATCTCAAAATATTACAGAGTGATATAGAATAAAGGTTTTACTCATCCGGATAATCAGAAAATATCTCATATCCAACTAAATTTTATTTATTGTCATGATTTAAAATTTTCTTTAAATATGATCGATTATTTTGTGCCAATAAAGTGAAAAGTTTCAGAAGAATGTAAAGTAAAGAAGAATTTATAATTTAATTTCCACTGTAAAGAATTATAAGAATATTTTCTTTTTTGATAATACTTTCATCACATTGTAAGATTTGGTGTCTTTAAGTTAAAAGAGTGAGAAATAATCGATTGTAGACTCCATACATCGTTATATGCAACTACGCATGAGTATGATTTAAGAACGTCAAAACGCAAAGATCAAATATTTGAGCTTCAATCTTTCGACGACCTTTCCCGCCGTGGAGAAAAACCAGTAGGGACGAAGATTTACGCATACGTATAGCTTATTTCAACAAGAAATACATAAGATATATGTACGCAAGTACTCACATATATACGTGCTTTACCGATTCGATGATACAGCCGACGAAATGGTATCTGATTAGTTTACGTTCCGATATTTTTAATCCTTTACGCAGTCTTGCAGTCTACGCTTCTATTTGTTATTTTTCAAGATTATTTATTATCGGTCGAACGGAAATATCTTTGTGCACGCGTAAATGTATTAGAATGGTGAATATATTAAAATATTCATTGTTATTTTACTACACATTGTTTTTTATATCTCGGAAGTGTCAACAAATTTTGCTGAATTACATGTGATATTTTTTTGTACAAAAAGATTGACAGATATTAATTATATATCCTATTAATCAATCTATGTTTTCTGAATATTCTGTCTTTCGTTCTTCGAACTTCAATTTTAAAACGTGCAAAAGTTTACAGTCTCCATAAACGAAGATGGATATATAATGTATTCTGAAAATAGATCTGTCGATAGTACAACGATGATCGGGAAGATAGTTACTTTTAAAATATTTATTCGTTCAAAGACGGCTCTTACATCGTACGGTGAAAATCTGCTTAGAAGTTCTTCAACTCTCCTATTTAATACAGTGATTTATAACCCGTACTGTGCATTATTTAATTGTTAGATCGATCAAAGGATAAATCGGTAATCGTTGAAGTTTGTTTAAATAAATTATGTAGTTCCGAAAAGTAACAGATTCGATTTTAAATAAAGGCGCGAAATAAAAAGAAATTTAAAAAGTCATAACATAATTTTATAGAATGTGGTAATAATACAGATGTGGTAGTAATTACAAATGTATGGAGTGTGCACACAAATGTTTAATGATATATTTTTTTCGAATAAATATTAAGTTTAAGGTTATTATTAATCAATTACTTCGAATTTTTCTTTGTAGATCATACGTGATTTTCTCATCCTCAAAAGGACATATTGAACGAATCGAAATAAAACATGTGATTTTTCGATATGCCAAAAACTAATGAATAATGTATGACTTTGGATATTATCTATCGTGGAAGTAGAAAGTCATAATTGAAAACTGATTTACAATAATGAAGACCTCGCAAGCAGAAACTCTTCTCGCGATATTGTATAATGCATCGATGATTTTTTCTATTGTGTCTTTGACATCTTTCGCGATCATTTGGCAGCATTGGGAAATGACCTTAAATGTTTGCATTAGCGTTAACTGTGGTTGTATATTATATGGTATTAATACATTTAGCACGTTAATGGGTGGCGATATAAAGTTATGCCACTTTGGTGTCTACGGACTTGTTCCTACAGTTATAATCGGCTTGTGCCTCGGTGTATATCATATCTACAGATGCTGTATTAATCGTGGTCTCGATGAGCCCAGGACAATGAATTGCAACAATAACAGGTATAACAATTCATTATTATAATTTTTCTATCTTTATTTTTATCCGAACATGAACATCCTTGTTAATTTTTACTTGAAAAAGTATTCGTACAAATTTTGCGTCATATTTTCCAGCATTTCTTTTCTGCGCATGTACAGTGCAATCAACAACAACTTCCTGTTTTCAAATTTGAAAATGAGACCAAATCAAATTCGAAATTAATAAAGTTAAAGATGCTTTATGTTTCATTAAAGAATGTCAGTTTTATTATATTTCTAGTGATGTCTTTTATGTTTTATTGTGCTAAATAAAAAATTTTGTAGAACCACTATTAATGGGCAAGTCGTCGTAATTGGCCCTAAAAGAAGGACTCCATTTAAACAATGGATGTCGTCAGCATTTTGCGCTGCTTTGATTGGTTGTCTATCGCTTGCACACGCGGTTGTTATGACGGACGGTTTTTATAAAACTTGTGAACAATATAAAAGAGGTTTGATACAACTTTTGGGTTCCAGAGGACGTGAAGCTCATGTAGGATTTATTTCTAATTTTTCTTGTATTTTAATGAGTCTAATATATTATTTATGATAATATTTGGTTGAACTTTAAATAAAAATAAAGGTATACCTTATTCTAGGTAATTCGACATAGACTCGCATGCGGTGCAATTTTTGACTATATGGATTATCTTCAACCGGATGCTAATAATTTTAGACGGGGAGAGGAACTAAATACAGGTTTTGCATTACAACTCGCAATCATTTGTACATGGCTTAATTTCTTTACATGGATTATTATATGCCTTCTCTGTTTTACCATGGCTAAAAAGAAACTCAATACTTTAGGAGAATACTTTTGTTGTTGTTAAATCAATTTTCTTATTGAAATATCATCTTTTAATATCAATTTACAACATCAATTTGATCTACGATAAATAAATAATTCGTTTTGTTAGTCCTTAGTAAAATTCATTATCATTCCATCATATAGACATAATATATTAATACAAATATAAAACGTACTAATTATAATACAATTTATTTCAATGCTCTGTATTTTTATACATACAGTGAAAATGTTATTAATACATTACTTATGTACATATAACGTCTATTCATTTACGAAAAATATCATTATATAATTTGAGTATATCTGATAAAAGAAATTAATTCAAGATAACTGAATTTAGCAATATTACAATCATGAAATTTATGAAATCATATGACAGGAAAAATAAATATTATTTTTTGAAATTATATACTTCAATATATAAAATAAAAGTGCTGCTTTATTAATGAAAAAAGGAGGAATGTATTGTTTTTATATTATTAACAACTTCGAATAATGGTTTTTTTACGTTAGAAAAGACATTATTTTTTCTACATTATATTTTAAAATTTTCTTAGCACCTATTGTTTACAATATATAAATACTGTAAAGAACGACGGGTTTTAAGGCCGACAAATACTAGACTATCTAGTATACAGAACAGCAGAAAATTAAAATCCACGAAATGCACAAGAGTAATTTAGAGAACTTGGAGAATGAAATAATAGCTTAATAATTTATAAAAATGTTCAACAGTTTTTATCACTCGAATTAATTATTGAAAATATCTAAGGAATATATATTTTTAATTGATTATTATAAACAATTTTTTCTATATATCATTTCTCAAATTATTGTGCATTTCAAGGATTCTTCTTTACTGACATCTTGTATATATTTATACAGATTTAAATTATTAATTTATATAGTATTCAAATTTATGTTCTCATATAAAGTGAAGTGATAAATACATTCGCACATTTAATTTTTTTTTCTTTTTTTTTTTTCTGAGAACTATGTTTAATAACAGTTTGTGTTGCAAAGGTTTCGTAGTAATGTATAGGAACTGAATTGAAAACAATTTTCGGACGTTAAATCTTACATTGTAGACATAAAATTGACTCCGTTCTTTTTTTTTATTATATCAGTAATCTTATTCTATACAACAGCGGAAAGTACAAGCTTGAATGGCTATATAATAAATGAAGGCACCTAATTATATATGAGTTAATATCTACAATAATGTTGCATATGTTATGCATTCGAGTGTGTGTATATGTGTATATATATGCCAACGCATAGAAATATTAGCTATAGACATTTCTATTATATTGTCTTCTTCTTTAAATAGTGAACTAAATTTCACAGACTTAATATATATCATTAAAGGCGCAGTATTAGCAATGAGGGGTGATTTCCAAATAAATAAGTAAGCCAACATTACAAGCTTTAATTTATCTTTCTTTAAAAATCGCAGTTTTTAAAAGCTCCTTTAATAAAAACTTTATTAAAAACTAAGTTATAAATATCAATTTGCAAATTTGTTAATAAAAAGCATACATATATGTAATATGAAAATAGCAATAAGATCCAAATACTGTTGTTTCTTAACTAATTTCGTATCTTAAATATTGGTATCACTAAGAATTACAATTTAGTATCTTATATGAAGAACATGTCATGTATTTTCTGTTGGTCTTCAAACAATTTATCTTTACAAAATGTGCAAATATAATTTATGTTAGCAGGTAGATATTATATAATATTAATGACATAAAAGTTATTTGCTTAATATTATCTAATTATTATTACTGATTGTTAAACAACAATTCAGTCTTACGTAATAAGGCAATATTTTAGGCAAACCAATGAAGACAAATACAGTTTAAATATTTTTTCTAATATTTCTGTATTGCATATTGCAGATCTTTAATTAGGACCATGTATAAATGTCCTTAATGCTATTATCTGCGCCTTTATAGCTGTGAAATCTACAAGCAATGTTTTTCGTACTTTTTGAGAGGAATATTTTATTGCATAAATTCCTCTTGCGAAAATATTATTTATACAATGCATATTTTCATTATATTGACAAAATTTTATATTATAATTTTATTTGTGTATACATGTAACTAACAACCTTTCAGAAAAGTTTTCTGAAAAAGATGTATTATAACAGCTAATCTTGCAAACTGTACTAATAGATATCTACAAATTTCCAAGTATAAATGTAGTGAAAATGCTTAGCTGCAAAAATAGATGCATAAGCTTCCTCTACCAAATTTTTTGCTTTTCTTTTTTGGTATCGAGCTGCCAAGTTTTAACTTGGTTTTGTCTAAAAACATCTTGGAAAGTATATATATCTTCATATAAATTAATATTACCACTTACGTGATTACTTCCTTAATTCTATTTGCCTGTACAAATCTTCTAGAAATGCAAAAAGTAATTAAAAGATGACATTATATGGATTAATATTTTCCAATTTGCATAAGTCATCTTTACAAAACGCACCATTTGTCAGTCAGGCATAAATATATGTATATACTTGCATATGCCTTATCGTATACACATATGCAGCTACCTGCTGCTATCACATTAAATATTTCTTATTGATTTGTGAAAAAATATAAGACATAAATAAAAAAATATATATATATATATATATATATATATATATATATATATATATATATATATATTTGAGAAAAAAAATCCACATTAAATGTATTTATCAGTTATAATATTAATTAATTTTTCTTCACTTATGTATTTCTTGGTATTTTCTGCCTTTATATATTATATTATGTTGCTGGTTCTATCATTAAATTGTTTTTAAATATTAGCAACTAAAAAGATCTATTTATTTTTTAAAAAATATAAAATAAAATTTTTAATAATCTTATTTCAAGATTATTGAATGATTATAGTTCTCGAATCTATCGAATTTGAAATCTTAATTTTTTCCACAAATCTAAATTCTTCATACATATTATATTATCCATAACAATAACTTTTTTTTTTTATCAAATTATGAATAAATAAGTTCTTTTTCAAATATCAAAATATTGCATATATGATAATGAACATATATATCATCATATATAGTTTTTGTTTCCAGAACTTTAATCATTTTTACTGTATTTTCAATTACGTTGTGCAATCATACTCACAATGTAACACAAATCATTATAATATTTCGAGACTACATTTTCTGTTAGAATACTAATGTTTAATTAAAATACAGAATCAAATGCATATATATCTCTTCCCCATATTAGTAATAAATACCTTGGCTATTAGTCAGCTGTATTTCTTCTCAGGTAAATGGATTGCTTCGTCTTTTTAATGAACCAAATTTCTTTTCTGGTTCTCTTATTACCTCGAAAGGTGTTACTTTTGTTCTAACTTGTTTTTCATCATTATCATCACTAGGAAAATCTTCAAAACTCATATTACTGAAACCAGATGTTGCTGCGGAGCCCTTTTTTATCTTCAGATTCTTTTTATGAGATGCAGATTTAACTTTATGAGATATTTTAGTAGGTAGAACATTGACAACATCACCATGATTTTCATTGATAAGATGGTATTTAGATTTATCGGACTTTGATTTATCCTTCTTATGCTTTGATGGATTATCTGTAACTAAAGGTTCTGGAGACATAGGAGAGATTAATTCCGATGTAATACTTAATTTTGAAATGCTATTTAATGCCTGAACTGCTATTGTAGTAGTATGTTGCACTGTTGTATACGTTGGTAGTGTTGTTGGTATTATTGGAACAGTATTTGACGAATGTATGTTACATGTTGACACAGTATTTAATGAATTTTTCACAAAGTTCGGAGACTGTGATAATGGTAGAGATGTTGGCCTTTGCTGTTCACTCATTCGCAAATTTGCAAATTCTTCAAAAGGTACAGATCCAAAAAGATCTTTGGAAGACTCCATATTCAATTTTTCTGTATTACTGATCACAGCACCAAGTTTAGAATTAGAAATAATTGGTGAATTGCCTGTACAATGATTATCTGGAGTTCTATAAGGTCGCGAAGTGATATTAGCATAATTAGCATAAGAAGAAGGTGAATTTATAAATGCAGAGATTGGTTGATCATGTGTTTCAGCATTTATATACTGTTGCATACTGTTAAAGGGATTTGTAAAACCACTTGGACTAAAAGGCGAAGAGCCAAACAAATCTTTTTCCATATCTTCCTGTTCATTAGTATTAGTACAAAGAAGAGCTGTGGTTGGTGATTGTTGAACCGAATGAGTAAAATCTACTACTTCATAATTGTTTTTACTCATATTCATATCTGTGAGATTTTTAGAAGGCAATACAGATAATACTTCAGCTTGAGTTTTATTTTCTACATTCCCTAAGAACTCTGATGTAACTGGAGAACTGGATATAGGTGTTACCAAATTTGAATTTTGAGGAGAGTTTGTAATACTGTTTTCTCCAAAATGTTTACGTCCGCTATCACGACTATCACTACTTTTTCTAGAGCTACTAGATCTTGGAAATGGTGCTAATGCAAATACATCATCTTCTATTTTCCAAACACCATTATTTAATGACCTTAATTTATCATTTTCATCCGACGAACTATTAGCATCTAATAGCAAAGGTTTTGAGCCATATTGGAAACCAACAAATGGATCTCCATGAGATTGTTCTGGTTTAGATTCGGGATCTAATTCATCATCCAATAATAAAGGTTTTTCTCCATATTGATGTCCTACAACGGGATCTGAATCAATAGTCGGTAGGTGTTGAGTATGGTGATGTTTTTTTGTCTTTTTCATTCTATATTCCTCTTCATGCGTTGCAACAGATTCACATTCTGCATGATATGCTGAACTTCCACAAGTACGTACACTTTCTGAGATTGTTTCATCTATTTTCTTTTGTTCATCATCATTTTCTTGATTACACTCTTCATCATTTATTGCTTTCAGATCGCTAGCAGAACCTATGGAATCATCAGATTCATATTCTACATTAGTATTATTTAAATCTTGATTCATTTTTTTCTTCCTACTGAGTACGGTTTTCACTCTTTTTTTCTTCTTTTTCACTCGTTCTAGAGCTACATCCTTATCACTATCACTTGATATTTCATCTGCATTAAAAGCTAATTTTTCATATTTTGAACGATCTTCAATTGGAGCTCGGACAAAAGGTGGAGAAATGGGATTAGATTCGGTAAGCAATGATGCTTCATCATCCATTCCATCCTGTTTTACCCCTGAATTCCATTGTTTTAAAGGCACCCTAATATTATTATTTTGTATCCTTCCTGAAAAATAAAATATTACATTTTTCTTCAAAAAAGTTTTTAATTTATGTTTAAACAATTAAAAAGAATAGTTATGTTTTAATTCTTGAATAAATAACTTCCCTATAAGCATAGCTCTTTTTATAACTTAATTGAATCTTATACTTACCTATGTACATTTTACACTATTATCTAATTTTAATATATTGTGCTTTTATTATAGTTATATTCGATTGCACCTGAACTGTTATTATGTAACACGATTTTTTTTCCTTTTTGTTATACGTACAATAATACATTTTTTACAATATCCTTAATTCCAAGGAATATATGTACAAGCTTATATAGTACTAACATTAATTACTAAGTATACATTTACTGATAAAAAAATGTTAATTTTATATAAGGAACTGTGATTTTATAATATATATACAGTATAAAAAAAAAAAAAAAGAATAAAAAGAAGTATACTTAAAAAATTTAAACGAAGGATATATCTGATTAGGTCTGCTGCAGAGAATGTGTTATGATAAAATGTAATGTGCTATCTTCTCTTTTATAATATAATTTATGTCTAAATCTATTTAAGTTTGCTGTTATCAGATATAAAGAAATAGTCATTAAATAAATTTCAGGGAATTAAATTGTATCCAAAACTATGTTAGTACCTCCACCATTGCGTCTGGAACAGTCCTAATCAGATTTTGGGGGTCAAGGGCTTGTATTAAAAACGCAGTAATACTTCAAATAAACATATATATATATATATATATATATATATATATATATATATATATATATATATATTTCTAATAAAAATATATAGGATACTTAAGTTAATTGATTGTCACTATTGAGTATCGGTTCCATATTGTCAATTAAACAAAGAATTGCTGCGTTTTATAGTAATACTAATTGCAAAAAAGAATACTCCATATGCTAATGTATATATTTATTGCTGTAACATAATCACTTCTAATACAGCAGAAACAGAAATGTCCAAGATTGTCAACCCCTCATAGTGCTTTCATTTTATAGCATTATTTTTAGTTTATGGCTTCTATCATCGAAATGATAAAAAATAGCATGCTGAATTTGCTATATTAATAAACAGAATGAACCTTGCAACAATGCAATTAACTCACCATGTTAGAATATCCGAGATACCAGTAACATTAGAAACAACATGGAAGGCGGACAATGCAAGATAAAGACATTAAATTGCATAAATAGTTAATAGAATTTTCAGAAATCAACCAAAAGTTTTGTGCCTCCCAAACTCATTAGGTTGTTCCAGACAGTGGACAGATAAATTTGATTTTGCAGAAATTCTGTTCACAGAAATAAGCACATATACAAGCTATCATTACCTTTAATTTATACTTTGAGTAGTCTAGAATACTTACACACTTACAGTTTAATGAAGTTGTTTAGACTAAGTTATACATAACTTTTATATTCGTATATACACATATGTATACATACACACAGAGTATATGTGTATACATAGGTATTTTAATACGGGAAGAATTAGTTCATTGTGATCTCCAGTTCCTATTTATATCTACAATATTATCAGCATGCTTAGGAGTAAATTATTCAAACAAGTGTATTCCATAAAAAACTATATAACTTCATTTCAAGCACTTTATTTATATTAAAGTAATTAATCATTTTTATGACACAGTTCTGAATTGTACCTTTGAACCTTTTCTTCCCTCAATATGAATTCTATATGATTACCATAATATATTTGGTAATCATGAACAATATGTGTGCACATATTCATATGAACAAGATATTATACTTTACCCTATAGCAATATATATCACATTATATGTATACATATTTGTAATAACAAAACAGTTTATGTATTTTATAACGTATAGTTAATATTTATTTATATATATATATATATTGTTCCTTTTAATTTAGAAAAAAGAAAAAGAAAACCAAACAAAGAAAAAAGAAAATGAAAATTCATATTATCTGGTATTTTAAATAGGAACAACTATTATAAAGTTAAAATTTCTATCTAAATTTCTATCACCTTATATATAAGTTCATAATATTTGAACAATTATTGATAAACATTGTAACTTTGATAACATAGATAACATACTGCACCTAACATGAATCTAATATTCGATGTATTATGCATTTAATTCCTGAAAATCTTTCTATTCCTGTTAAAAATAAATATATTGTTGTATATGAAGATATTATAGTATCTTGTTTATAAGCAAGCATAACAATAACTGAGTAAAAATGATATCACAATATATTCTTTACAAATACTCTTATGCTTTATCAAACTGTTAAAAATTTAATATGGATATATATAGCAATATGTACTACATTTAATAAGTCGCAAAAAATTTTTTTAATTATTCTTTAACAAATATATTTATGAAAAATATGAATTGTCCATGAATTTTACACTAACATAGAAAACGCAGCACATGTATATATGGATTACTAATAATCATTTGACAAGATAATTAATATTTAATACCTTTCCAAGCAACTATATAAACTCCATATATTTTCATAAAGATTACCTCCAATTAAGTACCCCACGTTTTAATTTATCTCATGAATATTTTGAAGGTAACTATACGTGAATTTATTATATGTAAAGTCAAAACTTATTTTTCATAATTATATCTTATTATTTGTGGACTAGACTTCTTTATGAAACTCATGTATAATCTTTTTATGTTTTTTGTATTTATAATTTTGAACATTCCAAATTATGTGTGTATTTTTCTTTTTAAATTAACGATATTACCAAATCATTAGTTTTATATTAAGTAATTAGTAATTAATTTTCAGAGTCTATAGTTTATTCTTTGGTAATTCAAGTAAAATTAAAAAGTAATATTCTTAGAAACAAGTGTGAAAATAAAAATAAATTTGTTTCTTATCAGACTTTATGTTTCAATACAACAATTAGGACGACCAATATTACAACTGTTTGATCTAATATGGCTTACATGTCTATGTATATAAATCTATTGCCAAAATGTAAAGAAATGAAAATATTTGAAACAAAAAAATAATTTTTTGGATAAAAATGAAATTTTAACATTGGTCGTCGACATTGTGAAATTGTGATATAAACTTGATATATTGAAAAGCAAGAAAAGTAGTTATTTGTATGTTAAAGTAGCTTTAGAAGTTGTAATTACTCGCAAGTACACACTCATCCTTATTCTTGCAAAAGGTATTTGTTGCATCACAGTCGGTTTTAACTTTTATAAACGACAAAGAAACATTAATAATTAAAGTGTAAATAGAAAAAAGAAAATGTAGATAAAGTAAATAGTATTAGTTTTAGAAAATTAATATCTACTTTTCTGTGCAATTAAATTATATTTAGTTGTTCAGTTTCAAAATAACTTTTGGCTCGTATCTTTTCCTTTTGTAAAAAAATCACATTTCCTTAATAACCAGTATGAAAAAGTACGTTATCAATAAGCAAAAACATTCAAGAAGCAGTATACAAATATCTCTAAGAGTTTAAGAAATAAGTTATAAAACAGAAATTAAATTACAAAGTTTATATATATATATATATATATATATATATATATATATATATATACATATATATTTGTGATATAAGTTATCACTAATAATTCTAGAGAGAAAAAGAAAGGTAAAGATATTAAAAAAGGATTTCATGCATTACCTCCAGCAACTGCTGCAGCTTTTGATCCAATTTTGTTCTTCTTTCCTGCTAAAACAAAATTTCGATGTTAATGTATGTAAACATTTATAAAATTTAACATTGAGTTTGATATATTAAAAACATTGAATTACAAAAATTATATTTTACAAATTTTCTAAATATTTGATGTTATAATTAGTTTTTGAAAGTGCAATCGCAGACTTACTTGGCAGAGTGAATGGTGCTGATTCAAATGGATCTTCAGGTAATTCAGAATAAGTCATAACGAGACTTTCACGACTCTTTACGCAACTAATGCTGGTGTTACTACCTCTTCGAATTTTATCAAATTCAGCGCCGAAGATATGATCTTCCGTTAATTGACCAAAAGGTTGCACATCTTCAAATGGATTCCAAGCAGCCATTTCAGTATTCAATGATCTACCTTCTGATCCTATCAAACTTGAAAGCTCTCCCTGATAAAAATATATAAAGCCGTTTTTATAATTTATGAATATTTACAGATTTAAATATCTCTTTTATTACTTTGATTTTCTTAATTAATAGTGCAAAAAATAAATAAGGAATATATAATAACTTTAAAAAGAAGCTAAAATGAGGTCATATTAAATGAATAAACATATACAAAGCAATTCCGATATATTAAATTATAAAAGCTGAAGCAAAATAAAATTTTTACAAGATGTGCAAACATATTTTAAAAAATAATATTCAAATAAATTTAAAAGGGTAAACATGGAACCAAATAAAACTGTGCGCTACATATACTTACAACACGTACATGCGAGGCACTCGTTCCTATACAAGGTTTTGTATCGATTGGTACTTCAGGAGATGTTATGTCTTCCGAGCGCAATTTGACTGAAACTTCATACGGTGCTAAGAATTGGGTTGTCTCAGTTGCAAACGCTCTGTGAACATCGAAATGGCCGCTGTAATATAAATAAAACAGCTTTGACAGATGGGAAGTTGTGAAGCAACTGTTGTAGTCTTTAAACATTCCATGATGAAATTATATAAAAAGAAAGTACGAGTCAAATAAACAAATATCTTAAAATCGTGAATGTGTTAGAAGCATTGTTATTTATGAGTATTGAATAAATGAAATTAGTAATGATATCAATATGAGCTTACTTATTGAAAGCGCTAGTATCACTGACATTTCTTCTATGTCTCGATGAATTTGAAGTTGGACTATCAGGTGGTGATGTACTAGAGCTTATACTTTGGCTCAAACTTTCTGTCTTGTTAACAGGTTTGGGCAAAACTGGTGGAGTTGTTGATGAACTTGTTCTATTAGGCCCAGTTTGAATATTTAATTTTGATGGTAATGTCATAGGCACGACTTTTGAAGATGAACTATTTGTAGAATTTGATAGTTTTTGCAAAACTTTAGTAGATCCAGGTTTAGGTGCAACAGGTGGTGGTATTTTTGTAGGAGGTGGCATTGTACGAGTATCATCCTTAAAAGGATCTGGATAGCCTGTAAATATATTAAATAGAAATGTTAATATTGGTATCATCTAAGAGAGTTTATTAAATAAATTACTATAACTGAAATTACGTGATGGAGGAAATAATGCTTCCAAGTTTTCCTCATTTATATTTGTGGTAGATCTTTGTTCGTGTTGCCTCGATTCAAAATAATATGAATTTTTATCTTGAGCAGATACAGGACTTTGGCGAGTCATAGGAGAATGATTAATCATAGGACTCTGCGATTGACTATATTGTGTTTGCTTGGCTTGTGACTGTCCAAAAGAAATATTTTGATTTGGAGTACAAACATGTGGTGAAACTTGACCAAAAGAGGATTGCGTGGATAGTTGCAATGATTGTTGAGGATTCACTGGAAGTGTCTGAATATTTTGTACATTTTGGCCTAAATAAGTTGAAGTTGTATTCATTGGTGTAATTTGTTGAAGAGTAATTCCAGCAGGGTTTTGTTGTTGCATTTGGCTACCTTGCCCTGATATTTGTCCTACTATTTGACCACTTAAGTTTATAGGACCTGTGCTCACAGCTTGTCCTTTTGGTCTTTGTCTAGGAGTAACAGAGGTACCCTCTACAGTTGTAACAGGCGTAGGTTTGGGAGTTCTAACAGATGATGATCTTTTAATATTATCATTTTCCATTAAAGGACATGGCAAAGAATCTAACGTAGGTGTTGGAGTTTTCTATAAAAGGCAAAGTAAATACATAAAAAATAATAACTTAATACGTATAGTATGAAAACTAGAAATAATTTTAACGAGATACAACTTACATGTAGATTTTGAACAGGACATTCTTTTCCTTGAATTTGGAAAGCAATCGCTGAAACTTGATAAATGTCAGGCCTAACATCTGGATCAGGTTCCAACATATATCGAATTAAACAATGAAGAGCTTTACTATATCTATAAAAACAAGTTCCATAATAATATTTCATAAATTATAAGAATTTTATACATTACATACATTGTTACACACCTTGAATTATCTGGTATTGTAAAGTTTCCAGATTGTATGGCAAGTGTACTTTCACCAAATGGTAAAGTAAAGAAACATAATTTATACAGCAAACAACCTAGGGCCTAAAACAGGACGCATAAGGAACAAGAGTTATTTTAAAACAAAAAAAGAAAAAATAACATCAAAACCAATAATTTACCCATATATCTGCTTTTGTAGTTATAGGTTTCCCGCAATACATGTCAACCATCTCCGGTGCTCTATAACTCAAAGTTGTATATTTTTTAATTTCTTCTTCGACTATCGCAGCTCCTAGAATACTAGGATTGAGAACTTTTCCTGTTGCTGAACCAAAATCACAAAGAACATAATTCCCAGAATCGGCAAACAGTATGTTTTCAACCTATGAAAATATACATATGAGTATTGCTATTTTTAAAACTATTATTATATTTGATTATGAATAGTTCACCTTTAGATCTCTGTGGATAATGGGTGTTTGACAATGATGTAGTCGAGATACAGCCTCACAAACGTCACAAAAAATTTGAAGGATTTCTGATTCATTAAAACCAGTCTGCAATCTAGTAAATTTATATTCCAGTTTATGAAAGAATATATAAACGATTTGTGGTTCTAAATTAGTCACAATATTATATTTACCTATTGTTCATCATCTGAAGAACTTGAGATTTACAATAAGGCATCAAAAGTAAAAGCTCGTGAACTCCTCCACCTGTATGTGTGATACTACTATCTACATATCCTATAATATTCTTGTGTCCGCTCAGGTTGCTCTATAAGAAAGCACAAAATACACATACACCATAAAGATAAAATTTATTCAATTTATCGATCTTTTTTTTTTGGTCTTAAAAAAAAACATAAACTAGGAACTAAAATAGTTATTACGCTTTAAAAGTCACTTTTATAAAACGTCTCCAAATTTAAAAATTCTTACGAGTACTATAAAATAATAAGCACATTATTTCTTTCTTTTTTGTCGCAGCAATCTTTTTACTCACAGCAATTTGTATTTCCCTTTTGCATACATTGAGATCGTGTTCGTTATTCACGTACATACGTTTAAGTGCATATCGCCCGGTCGAAGCTTTGACCAAAAATACTATGGCAAATCCGCCTGTAAAGGTTATCAAATATATTTATTAGAATTTATATAATATATTTATGTAGTAATAATTTTGTAATACAAGTGTACCAAGTGAGTAGATTGGTATAAATGCATTTTTAATTGTTTATACATTCTATGAAAATATCACAATATTCGTTAACACGAAAACATATCAAAATAAATTACGCGTGTATCGTACGTGTATGCGTGCGCATATTAAATGAGTATATTATTGTAAAAAAAAAAGAAATAATAAAAAAAATAAAAAAAAACGTATTAAAATGACGACATTAAATCATATTACAATATAACTATGGTAGGCAATAAGTAGTATTAATACAACGTGATCTATTCATTTGTTATTCAATCAAAGAAATATCACTACATCTAAATTTGTACGATCTTAACTATGCCTTATTGCCGTATACCTTATGCAATATATAAACATAGTACCGATGAAACATCGACCGCTCAATATTGCAAAATAAACAATTCGTCTATTAAAAATCGATAAAATGTCATCTCGATGAATCCTCGAACGAGATTACGTAGTTAAATATTCGAATTTGATCAAATCAGTTTAGCGAGTATTGCGAGAAAAGTTGTACGCGATCTTGTGCCGATAATTGTGGTCTTGAAATGATATATTTGTAAAGACGTAGAGAGAAATAATAGAAGAAAGTAGATAATAATTTGTTGTAAAAGGAAAGAAAGTCATGCAACAAAGATTAGATTATCGGATAAAAATCGGAAATATTCGAGTTAAAAGAAAAAACTGTGGATTGTAAAGTCTTCATTAAAAGGAGGGAGGGGAGATAAGGTGAGGGGCGGGTAGAGGCGTATTTGGAAGGCAGAAAATCCAAGGCTGGTAGAAAGATACATATAGAGATATCTACCTTCCGCCAGGACCTCTTCGACGGTTACAGTGTATCGTCCAACTACGAACACCTTTCCTAAATAACTGTTGGGTTCCTTCGACGTGTTTTCGATCTTCGAAAAGAGCTTCTTCATATTGGCACACGTCGTTGGCCCTCCCAACACCTAGCTGACTTGACATAAGGCCTCGCGCTACTTTTTCACTTTTACCGCCGTACGATATGCCGATCCTCGAACAGATCTTCTCTCACTCTTCGCGTTCAAATCCTGCTCCTTTTGACTTATCTTTTCCACGATTATAAGCTCTATTAAACCATCGAAAACCTTTTATCTCGCACGATAAACTTAACCAAGCGAAATCGTCTTGATCATGATAACAGGCTAACGTATTTTCAGCTAGCCGACATATTCAGGCTATACGCACTGCGTCTGCGCTTTCTCGTAGATACCATCTCGGAGGAAACATATGTGCACAACTTCCGGTCAAACGTCAAAACGCGGATTGTCGCGCGCTGAAAACGTATTCGTTTTTTTTCTCTTCCTCGAACAATCGTTTCTCCTTTTCGCACATTTCTTCTCTTTACCTCCATAACTTTATATGTTCCTTTGAAATGTATTGACAAGGTGAATTATTCGACGATCTTCGGCAATGAGTGACTCGGAAGACAGTAATATTGTGGGTGAAATAAAAGATTTAGAAAATGTATTGGCAACAATACCGGCGAATCTTAAATCTCCAGAAAAATCATCGATCGAAACATTCCATGAATTTTCTCAAATTGATGGGAGTTTTGAAGAGTCGAAAACCCCCGAAGATTTAACGATTGATAAACTTAAAGCCGCTTTGGATTTAAACAAACAAATGATCGAGAAATTAATGAATACGAAGAATGAGGTGAGCGCGATTTTAGAGGATTGTGAAGAACAGTTGCAAATGATAGATGAAAAAATGAAAAAGTATGTTAAACATTGGACGAACAATTCGAAAAGTAACATCTCCGCAGCTGGCATGCCTTATTTTAAAGATAAGAATTGTTTTGCTGCTCCCAAAAATCACGACACAAAGCTTAAAGCAGCTCGTGGAGAATTGCAAATAGCAAATTTCCAAAAAGCTTGTATATGGACGATTAAAGATAGAAAAGTTGTATTAAACACAGTCTACGAAGAAGTTATGGTATCTATATTAGAAAACTCACAAAACGAAGGAATGCAAGAGTCAAAAGTAAACAATATTATTTCATCTGAAGATACATTTAAAAGAATGTTAAAAGCAAGGAACGTAGATGAGATTATTGGCCCTCTCGGGGAAAAGAAATTTGACTGGCTTAAAATTGCAGCCATGAATGTTGATGGCAGACATTCTGCAGATGAGTGTTCAGTTATGTGGAACATTCTTTTACATCCTGACATTAATAAAAGCAAATGGACACGTACAGAAGAATCAAGATTAAAGAAAATTGCAAAACTCTATAGGTACGAAGATTGGGATAATATAGCAAAAAAATTGAATACTAAACGTAGTGGATATCAATGTTTTGTTAAATATACTTCTATGGGAAATCTATTGAAGCTAACAGAGCGAACATGGACAATGAAAGAAGATGAAAGATTATGTGATATTGTTGCAAAATGTAGAATAGGCAATTTTGTACCTTGGGCTGAAGTGATGAGTTATATGAATTTTAGACCTAAGCAACAACTCTATTTTCGATGGATGTTTAAATTAGCACCACATTTGAAGAAAGGACGATTTACTAAAGCAGAATCTGAAACTTTATTGCAAGGTGTTCACAAATTCGGTACTAATTTTTCTCTAATAGCTGCACAATTAATGCCTGATAGAACTTCGATACAATTAAATGATCATTATCAAACGTTAACGTCAAAAGGCTCCACTCATCATTGGACGCTTCAAGCCGATATGAAACTTATTGATTTATATAAGAAAATAGGTCCAGACTGGTCAAAAATAGCAAAAAATTTTAAATATAAAAATAGAACACAACTGAGACATCGATATACTGCTTTATATAAATATGCATCAAAAGGTTTATCAATATTTGAAATTCCTAGAACTAAAAATGAAAACTTGTCAAAAATGGAGGATGCCGAGTTTAGCGACAAAGAATATTGTGTTGATGTTATAGAGAATGATATTGATGATAAACTAGATGAATTATTAATAGAACATTTTCAGAATTTAAGTACTATTAAATCTTCTCATAATGAAAACTTTTATTATGATTCTCAAAAGCTTTGTAGAGATACAAAAGAATTATATTCTATCTTAGAAAGTTTACAAGCGGATCTCCATATTCCAGATAATTTTGATTACCTTCCATTAATAGAGATAGATAAACAATTGTTGTATTCCTTGAAAACATACATTAAGTCTAAGTTTGAAAAACAAAATTCTAACAAAGAAGTAGAAGCTTTCAAATTAAAAATGTTTGGTTTGCAGAACAATGAAGAGCAAAAAGATCATTTTATACCACCGCTTCCTTTTGGAGCTTATGCAGATATTAAAAATCATAAACAAACGAAAAGTATAGATTATGTTTTTGATACTAATAAAAAATTTGTGGTTGATGTAAATATGGAATTTAACACACCTGAATCGATAATTCATTTTATAGGTGGTTTAGAAGAACATATACAATTCAATAAAATTTCTACTTTATATTGTAATAAGAAGGATAAATGTGAACAGCAGAGGATTATACAGTCTATTAGTAATATACATAAAAAATTTAATGTTCATAAAAATAATGATTTCCCTAATAGTACAGAAAGAGATAAATCTTGTAGCTTAAATGTAAATAATCAATTAAACTTCACACAACCAAAGAATTATATTAACAAAAATAATTATTTAGTGTATAAAGTAAAAACAACAGTTTATGAATCTTTTGGTGAATCTTCTCTTTGGGTATCACCTATGGACCATAAAAAAGAAGTAGTTAATGTATTAGGCGTAGCAATTAAACCGAATTATATAACTTTATCAACTTATAGGAATTTAATTACATTAAAGAATATATATGATATTGAAAATATATCTAATAACGTTCAGTCGAATTATAAAGATATCGAAAAAGCATACAAATCAGAAAAAGCATATGAACTATTAAAAAGACGACTTATACAATTATTTAAATATCCCATATGTATGTCTTATTTATCATTAGAAGAAATGAATAATACAACAGGATCATCTTTAGAAGAATCTAAAAATGTAGTATGTAATAAAAGAAAAGCAGTACAAAAAAATAGATTTAGAGCAAAAAAAGTAAAAGAAAAACCTTCAGAAAAATTTATTTGTGATACAAATATGCCAAGCATTACTTGAAAGATTTGTAAGCTTTTAAGTTTACAATACAAAATCATGGTTTTATCAAATGATTTTAACTTATAATAACGGAGTAATTTCTATTTTAATTGAATATTAGGAAAAATTATTTAATCGTCCAGATATATTTTTGTGTATGAATATAACGAGTTTCCTATATTCTTGATATCATAAAAAGTAAAATAAATTTTCCAATTTATATTCCTAAATGTGATTATGTGTCTATTCTAAATGGCTAGATTTATGTATTGTCTTTTTATTTGTACCAAAAATGAAGTTATTTACAATAAGCACTTAAAATAATTTCAGTTCTAAAATAGTGGATATATTAAAAACTAAAAAACTGCAAGAATATTTAAAATGGTATTACCCATTAATGTGAATTAAATCGATCGTGCCTATTGCGAAAAAATAAAGTCAAGTCCTTCGATCATATAGAAATAATGGTTTTGATGTAGATCTATAAATATATGTACACCTTATATTAAAAAAGTTATATTGTATATAAATTTTTCAATTGAATGAACTATATACTTAAATCTATATACATTTTATAAACAAAATTCATTTGAGAAAATAAAAATACTATAATATGTAATAATTTATTTAGTATAAATTAGATAAACTAGTTAACTAAATACAACAGATATAACCAAATAATGCATACATACAATATAAACAAATTTTAATCATATTAATGACTTCTAAAAGTAAAATAATTATAGAAACCCATTTCATAAATCAGAAATATATTGCATAGTAGAATAATATGATTGCTTTACTTTGTGCATACTAAACAAACACAAAAACTTATCAAAAACTATATACATTAATATTTTGAGTATGAATTCATTTTTATAATTATTATTTTATGTAATGACAATATTTTAATAATTATTGTGATAGCTTATGAAAAGTTATATAATTATTTTTTCTTTTAAATTAAATTATTTTGAATAGTATTTAAATCATAAGAGCATTATTCCCCAGCCTGCTGTATGAACTCCCCACAAAAATAAACTTGCTTCAACCTTAGAAACTAAACCTCTAATAGCATCTAATATTGATTTAAGTCTTCCATTGGTAATTTTTAAAGTTGGTTTTTCTTGAATAAGTTTCTTTTTTGACAAATATTCTATTAAAGGTACATGATCTCTAGCAAATATTGGCATATACTCCTCCACTTTTTCTCTAGTCCACCAAGCTTGCGTGTTGCTTTGTCTGTAATTAAAAAATAACGATTTCTAATAGTTGTAAAAATTCATAACATAAAAAATTATCTTCTCAATTCCGTTTTGTATACAATTTATACATTGTAAAAGTACATACGTATCATTCCATGGCACGTAATAATAATGATAAAGACTTGCTTTTATGTACTTTGGCGGCTTAGTATTAAATGGATTTTCCACAGTATTTATTAAAGCCAATGCTTCGGGCTGTCCATTTAAAAGACGAAATGCTAATGACATTAACCAAGGATTTTGATGATATGTACTTGAAGCAGCAAAACACATTTGCCAATCAAGACGAGGTTGATGCGGAGCTATAAGTAGAATATAATAAAAATAAAATGAAATATATTTTTCAATTTTGATCTATCTATTTTAATCAATTTTGATTATGTACAACTCATTAAATAAAAGTTTCTAAGACGTTTAAATAGTTTATATATATATGTAGTATAATATCAAATATCAAATAACTCACCTACAAATGGTAATACATTATTTACATTTCCTGGTTTGTATAGGAATTCATATTCTTTCCAAGACCCATCAATAGTATTACTGCCTTCAATAATTATTTCTGGCCTTCCAGCAATACCTTTCATAGGTCTGTATGATCCATAACTGTTAACAAGATGGAGATGTTCAACATTTGTGTAAAGCTTTTGAATCTGAGATGGTATTGATAAGTTGTAATGTGGATTCAATGTAACATATGGTACCTAAATAATATACATTTCTACATTACTTTTATGACAATTCGAAATAGTAATATATGCATTAGGTACATATTATTTTTACTTACAATACTAAGAGTAAAAATTAAACATACAGCAGCAGTGTATAAAATTGTAACAAGATTAACAATTGCTTTACTCTGTGTTCCTTTAGTGATAATTACTAAGTCTTTCATTGTATTTATTATTATGTTTCCAAGCGATGCAATACCAATATAAATAGAAATAGGAATTATATATGACAGAAAATTATTAAACTGCTTTTGAGTAAATGCTAGAAATAGAGAGTTAAATAATAATACAAAAGAAATAATATAATATAGTTTTATGAAGTACTTAATATCTTATGTACACATAAAAATATATTTACCAATTTCAGCTTGAATAGTCCAATTATTTGAGATATGTATGTTGTAATACACACACATACCATATAATATACTTGTATATATCATGATGCACAAAAGTACAGATCTTTTGTCAAGGACATTATTATTTTTATGTTTTCTACCATTAAAAATACGATCGTCCAGTAAAGAGATACATAAACATATTATCAAAAAATTGTAAAAGTTATAATTTCCTGTTACAATAATGAAAACTTGTAGTAATACCTACAATTATAATAACATTTTTTAACTATAATTTTTTTTATATATTTTACTATGAAAAATAAAATTAATATTTACCTGAAGATAGAAAGCTGTTAATCTTACTAATCTATTTGGAAAAAAGAATAAGAAAGGAATAACAATCTCCGTAACATTTGTTAAAACAGTAGTGAACCGAAGAATCCAAACTGGCAAATGATGTGCATACCATGCTAAAGCAGTAGGTATACATTGAGATTCAAAATACGTGTTCAAAGCTGTAAAAAGCATTTAACATATAAGATATTATTTCAAAATTTCTTTCATATGAAAGTTTATAATATTACCATTCAATTTCCACCAGCTTGGACATTGAGAAATGAGTTTTCCAGCACCAGTAGAAAATATCAATCGAAAGAGTAACCAACGTACAGTCCAAAAAGTAACAGTATCACTTGGAGTACTTCTTTTATTATGTGGAGAATATAAAAGGGGTGCTATGAAGATACATAGAAATCCTGTTTCCAAGAGAAGAGAATCCCTACAAAACAATCAAAAAATTGTTAAATTATTTAAAAATTCTATGAAATTTATGAAGATTCATAATAAAAAAAAGTAAAAACTCTGTTAAGACCTACCATTGAAACTTCATAAATATTTGACCAATCTGGTATAAAGAATAATATAATAACCAAAGTGTTATAAACACTGGTGAAACGCAGAACTTTTGTGAAACAAATCTGTAAGAAAACAACGAATATTTGATTACAAAAATGATTGTTTAAAAGGTGACAATAGAAGTAATAATAATAATATTTATAATAACAATAATTATTATAAATAATGCTAACATATTATACTTCTTATCCAAATCATATAAAATCTAAATCAAATTTTCTGACTTACCCCAAAAAAGCAAGTGTTATTCCAAGAAGTGATAATAAATCAAGCATATATTCTACATTTAAGCCTAAATATGGAGCGAACCATATCAATGTTGGCTTTTGTGAAAATTTTTCATTTAATGATGCATGACTTTCAAAATTTAATTGCGTTCTAGCAGGTAAGATTCCATTATTACCGTATAATCCTAAGTATATATAAATTGAAATTATTTATTTTGTATCTTTATTTTGAAATTTGTCTTCTTTTTAATTATCGTCCAATGCTATCATATTTCATTAATTTAGTATAGTACATACCTGGAATCTGTACATAGAAACTGAGAAAAGCAGATAAATAAATTATGCAAATTCCTCTGAGAAATAAATTTCGTGTATAACGTACTGGAAGCATAGTGTTTTTCTTTTCATACAAAACAGATTTTATGTTATATTAATATTCACATTTGTTAAGCAAAAGCAAACGATTCATTGGTAACAATGCGTGCGTATATATATATATACATGTATTTAAGTGTAGTTGAATTAAGACTGTTCATCACCTTTCACTCGAAACGCGTCTGATTTCAGCGACAAGTATGGACAAAATATGAACTACACAGCAATAGGGAAACACTGTCTTCACTATGCGCACATTGCAATGACCTATAAGCTTGTCTTGGTTATACCCCTCTCAAATTTAAACTATGTCAACATTCACGAAAGTCGCTTCACCAGGAATAAAAATAAGAGTATCAAAATCCAAATTGATTTTTGCATACCGAAAAAAGGAGATCTACTAAAAGATCCAGACCGAAGTATACTTCTCAAAGGAATGGTGATGAAAATAAATAGAAATGACTGTGAATATAAGTGCGATAGAAAAGTTATCTGTCCGTTTCTTTAAGAAACTATATATTAGAATACTACTATATTTAATCATTTATTTATTTGAACTGCTTAGCAATGTAAAAGTGGAGTATGTTAATGTTTAGTTGGAATTAGATTGAAAAGATATTGGAAAAATCTTAAAATATGCAGCCATTTATTCGGTAGTACTTGCGTTAAAGGATTTATAATTAGAGTTTGCAAGTAATACCAACCCTGGTCTTACTACGTGGAAGTTGCTGCATGTAGAAACCCACGGGCTAACGCTGATTCTACATTACTCTAAAATTCGCGATTCCGATCCACGATACTTTTCCGCTTTGAATCCAATGGCTTCTTAACTAACAGGAGATATATAGACTTAGCTACAGGGATCCCTTTTATAGATAGCTCCACCATTTGCACCGTCTACTTCAGACATAACGAATTATTAAGCACAGCTGTATTCGTGCTTTTCGAATTTCGAACAATTAAAACGCATTCTTTAGGATTACTAATCGCGTTCGCGACACTCACGTGTGTGTTATAATAACGTTGATTCTACTGTTAAATCCAAATTCGCGAAGTAATATAATCAAAATTTTGAAGAAATAAAACGAAGTTCATGGTAGGACCTTTAATCATGCCCGAACACCCACGTAAGTGTTAGAAAAACGGTGACTCTACTCTACAATTCGGGTTTTCGATACGAACAATCAAACGTTGTTTAATCGCGCCCGAGAACACCCACGTCTCTGTCTGCACGCCAGTGTTCTTCCTATCCTTCTCGTATTCGCGCGTAAAAATCGATGATAGATCAAGCCATGCGATGACACATCCGACTGCAGATGAACCTATCCCTCGATGATCTATAATGAAAAAGAAAAAGATAAGAAGAAAATCAGACAAAGAAAAAAATTATATAAAATAGAAGATAATATATATATAAAATACAAATAGAAAATAAATATATATAAATAGATAAGAGAGCTAGAAAAAGAAACGAAAGTAGAAACAGCTCTGCACAATGCTGAAACAGCAGCCCGCATCATCTAATTGGTCCTACCTAAGTCTTATAAATTATAATTAATAAGAACATATTAATAACATAATTAATAACATAATTAAAAACATAATTAAATACATAATTAAAAACATAATTAAAAACATAATTAAACACATAATTAAAAACATAATTGAACACATAATTAAAAACATAATTGAAAACATAATTAAAAAAGAAAAATATGAGATAGAAAAGAGAGTCCCAGAAAAAGAAGAAAAGAAAAACAGCTCTATATGATGCTGAGACAGCAACCCGCACAGAGGCCCACACCCATGGGTCCATCCTATGGGTCCCACTCGAGATATGTAAAGGATAATTAATGAGAGTAAATAAGAATAAATAGAAATGACAGCGAAGAAAGTTTTCTGTGGGTTTCAATTTTAAATCGATAGTATATCTATTAATCAATAGTATATGGTAGTACTTATATATGATCTTTATAACGTTGCTAAGAATATTCTATTGTTTAAATATTATTTAATTATACTTTACATATATCGTACATTACTTAAATGTTAAGATAATCTTCTTTATTAATTATTCCTTCCAGTGTTGGCGATCCCAGGACCTGGAAATACCTGAAAAGAAATAAAGAAAGAAAAAAGAATATATACATATGTATATTAATTATACAAACGATAAAATTAAGAATTTAATTTAATTAAACTTAAGAAAAATAAAAGATTAATTAACAAAATAAATGAAATATTCTAAATAATGATCTAAAGAAATATTATTTTCTCTGAAAGAAATATTATATTACTTGTACATTTCATAGATATATGATTTTTATATAGAACTCGATTTTATTAAAGTAAAATTATGAATTTAATTGAACTTTAGAAAAGAAAAAATGTACAAAATTTATCAATCGACTTTAACGTAAAATTTGATTTTATTAAACTAGAATTATAAATTCAATTGAATTTTAGAAAAGAGAAAATGTGTAAAATTTATATCTCGAGTTTAATATTAAAAATGCATAAAATATGAAATAATCCTATTCGCGTACGCGTGGCAATATAGGAATGTTATTTACGGAATGTTACTTCGTCTCAGTTTTTTAAATCTACACCCCTATACCCATCACCATAAGAGCATTTTGAGTGACAAAATGGTAAAATTAAAATACGACTAAGAGCCATTCACGAAAGTTTCTATTGAACCTTCGAAAATAACTCAATAGCCTAATAGTTTTCCTCTTAAGCCACATGTTGTGGGAGTCTCTTCGGTATATAGCCTCTTCTTTGCTTTGTGCCCCAACCTAATCGATTATCACTCTAAAATTGTAACGACAAAATTTGATTCCAAATTGTAAGATATAAAAGAAAACCCTAACACAATTCTAACGTATCTGAAAACTTATTATTATCTTTTCGAGAGATAGTTATTCGCAGCGTGGGAGAAATTAGATATTAATTCTAAAAAAATTAGAAATTAGATAATAGTATATTAATTGCTGAAAATCCTGAGCTAAAAATTAATTAATTTATCATCTAGACTTACGAACTACGTCTCTTTGTTTTTTAGCAATCATTCTATTCGAGTTTTCTCTTTCAAAACCAATGACCCCATCGAGACTTTTCTTTTATCAATTTAAATTGATTAAATATTTAATTAATAATTATTTAAAAATAGAAAGCAAACCCTTGGATGTTCCTTCTTACAAGCGAATATTTTAATTATTGTAATAAAATCATCCACAGTTTCGTTTGTAATCCAGAATCGCGAATGTCTTCTTGCTCATTCTTTATTAGATCTTCTGAATATCGATTTTTTACTTATTTCCGCGCGAGTAAAATGTTTAAACATGTATTAAAATTTTCAAAACCTTAAATAATTATAAACGCGTTTGAGCAAGAAGATCCTATCCTGATCTAATAAATAAATCAAAAATAAGAAACCATTCACGAGTAAATCTCCGAAGAAATTTACTCGTGGTCACTCAATGCTCTTCTACTAATTAATTACAACCAATCAACCGTGCCAATTCGAACCTTTCATCCCCGACATGATTAAGAGATTAGAGGGACTTAAAAATGCACTCACTACTTAAGAAGTTCTGCGATAGCTCCAAAACATTCGTTCAGATCGAAATTGAAAGTGGATGATTCGTATGTGCTTGAAAATTAGGTAGGACGACATCGAAGTTGATCAAGAATCTCTTCAATGATGCACTGACTCTATTACGCGATAATTATTTTTTAACGAACGGTCACTGAATTTACTTCGCGAAGCTCTACTGTCTTTTATAAATACAGTCTGTGTGACTGTTAAAAAATTAATAAACTTTGCAAACAAACATTAACTCTAACGACTGCATTGCACGCAGATGATGCAAAAACTTTTTAATCAAAAACGTTTAAATCGCGAAACGCGTGCGAATGAACATTGCTCCTACTTCGCGATATTCTTATTTAAACGATATAAATTTTCGATTACATCATTACTTCGCGCGCGATTGTATTGATGTTTTGAAACAAAATAATAAAAACATAATTATTACTATCGTTGGTACAATAAGAAAATGTATAACTTATTAAACAAACATGCAATATAAAAATATATTTACCTTAAATATTCATTGATCCTTGCAGGAAAGACACCCTGAAAGACTTTCGATGTTTATTCGTCAAAGGATAAAGGAGAACTGATCCAGTAATCGTCCAAGTCAATAAAGAGATCGTATATGTTAATAAAAAAAAATGCCAACTACGGAATGAAAATTTTTAAGTATCGAAATTTTAAATTAAAACTATTCTAAGTCCCGTCCGCGTTTCCGTCTTTTTAATGTTTAAACAAATATACTGTTATTTAAATATTACTTTATTCTATCCCGTGTAGATTAAAGATTGTTTAAATAATTATAAAATTACCGAGGATATTAATTTATAAGTTCTCGCGATTAGGAATAGAGAGTGTGATGTACACACGTCGGAGTGCAAAAGAAAACTAACTCGGTAACTGTAAAAGCTAAGAAAAAACGCGTTTATGTTTATATTACACAAGACCAACTAACCCGAAATTATAATTTTTAAGTACCGAAATTTTAGATTAAAATTATTCTAAATCCCGCGCGCGTTTTCGTCTTTTTAATGTTTAAACAAATGTACTATTGTCTAAATATTAGTTTATTATACTCCGCGTTCATTAAAGATTGTTTAAATTTTATAATTATTTAATTATAAAATTAGCGAGTGTATTTATTTTTAAGTGTCACGTTTAGAAAAATAGAGCTTCGTTATTTACTCGCCGAATACAAGAGAAAACTATTTCGATTAACATTTCGATTATTCATATTCATTCAAATGTACGTTTTTGTTAATTTTAAATGCAATCGACTTCTTCGAATTCAAAATTTAATCGTATTGAAATGTTAAAGTAAAATTATTTTATATCTAATAAGTATTTAGTGTTATACAATGTTTAAATGAATATACGAATAATAAATTAATAAAATTATATTATTTAATATTTAATTTATCAAAGTTATTAGATTTATAATATTTAAACAATTATTGGATTGTTCACTTAAATATTAATTATACTCTGTTTCTTCCTAAATCTAGAGTGCTTCCTGGAAATTTTCTTAAGTTGGTACTAATGATTTGATCCAATTTCTATGATTAGCTTAAAAACATTTTCAACTACGTTCAAAATCTGCTTTTGAATAAATATTAACATTATATAAGCCAAGATAAGTTTTGATATCATAATTTGATAATAATGTCATTTAGAGAATCTGTTATTTATTTTAATATTTCTATTTCATATTCTGAAAAGAAGACTTCTCAGCTATAATAAATTGCAAATCTGCCCAAATATGCCAACGTGTTCAATGACGCGAAATTTGATCTAACTTGCTGACATTTCTGTTATTTGTTGATTATGTATCTACAAGTTGTTGTTTAATGGCATTTATTATCATTTCTTCAGATTTCACTACTGAACGAAGTAAATATTAAGTTATGAGTAGAATAATGATATATAACCTTCAAATTTGATTGAATCATTATAATAGTAACATAGTGATTAATAATTGAATTTATATAAATGCAGGTAAATGATGGTTAGATATATATTGTATTAAGTTAATTGTTGATTTTTATTTAATATTTTGTAACAATTATCATCTTTGCAGTTCTCTTACATTGATGTTGCATCCGATATCAACAATATTTGTGTTATAAATCTATAAAATAATTAAATAATTCCATAATTAAATACTTTATTCTTAAAGCTTCAAAATAGCGAATAAAATGCGAAGATCCCATTCGGGTAAGTAAAGCTAAATATGCAAATGGGCAAGTATTGTTTCATTCTAACGTGGTCATCCTTATAGGAGGTTATAATTATGAGCCTTTGCCAACAACATCTAGTCACAATGCTTTCGAAGATGAAAATGAAAAGATGACAGAGGAATTAAGTACTAAAATTAATGCTCTTAAATCATTATCAATTGATATAGGAACCGAAGTGAAATATCAAGAGAAAGTCTTACGTGGAATGGTTTGTAACTCCATAAGATATTTATCATTATTTTATATTACTTAAACAGTTACCCATTTTTTCAAATATATGTATAATTTGTATTATTTTAGGATGATGATTTTGAAAGAACTAGTGGATCATTAGGTGCATCTGTTGGACGTGTCTTACGATTAGCTAAAGCTGGTCATAATTATTATATTCTATATTTATTTCTTTTTTCTATAGCAGTATTTTTTGTATTATGGATAGTCCTAAAATTTAAATGATTAAATTTCAAACTGCACTTATATTATTGAAAATGAAATATATCTACCGACAATGATAACTTTTTCAAACCAATTGTTAGTTATTTTTAATGATATATATTTCATATATAAAAAGTTTTCATATTATTCTGTATAAGACGATGTCTGTATTTGTTTCTTAAAAGAAACTGATTAAATATTTATATAAAAGAATCGCTCGAGATATTTTTTGTCTATGGCGGTTCAATTAATCGAAGCTCTCGAAAATCAACCAATCAGATTCAATTTTCAAATGATTGTTTCAACCAATCAAGTACCAGATAATTTATTCCTGCTGAGATATCCTTTTGGAGGAAAATATTTTGTTTTATTGCCGTATTTTTTTACAAATTAATGTTTTGGATACATTTCTTCAAGTGATATTAAATAATTTTAAGCAACACTAGTATCAAGCACTAAGCATCATTCAACTATTACCATACTGAAATACATACTTAGTCTGTAGTGCGTTGTGTAGTAGTTTAGGATAAATTAGGTTAGGTATGTGTACATGCGTAGCACATGTTTTGTAGAGAGTATTAAAATATTTATTTTATTTACGAATTGAATAAAAAAGTACAAAATGAAGATTAAAAATTTGAAGAAGAATCCTCTAAGTCGTCCCAAAAAGGAGAAAGAAGATGCAGTGGAAGAGAATAATTCAAGTACATCAACGAGTCAATCTGCAGAGGTTATGTTACCATCTGAAAGTAATTTCAATCATATTAAATGTAAAGCTGTTAGGTACGAAAAGTGTAAGCAATTGTTAAAACAAAAAGCAAAAGCTAAAAAGGAAGCAAAAAAAAATAGAATACAAGAGGATGCTCCAAAGCAAGTACCGCATACAATAGAAAGTTTAAGAGAAAAAGATGAAACCGCAATAGTTGGTGATTTGGATGATGAGGAAAATGAAGAGGTTAAAGTTGATTTGGAGCATGATGAATTTGCTGCATATTATAGAAAAGAATATGAGCCTAAGGTTTTGATAACGTATTCTGATAATCCAACAAGGAAGACTAGAATTTTTGGTAGAGAACTTACACGAATGATACCAAATTCTATATCTTTGTATAGAAATCGTTCTGGTGTTAAAAAGATTGTTAAAAGTGCTATTGCTAGAAATTTTACAGACCTAATTATAGTCAATGAAGATCGCTGTGTACCAAGTATTCTTTTATTAAAATTACAATTATGGAGAAATAAGTTTTTGCAGAAATAATCATTGATTTTCTTAATAATATTTTAGATGGAATGTTAATAATTCATTTGCCTGATGGACCAACAGCATATTTTAAATTGAGTAACGTTAAAATCACACCTGAATTAAGACGTAATCATAAAGAAATTACAGAACATAGGCCAGAAGTTATTTTAACTAATTTTACAACTCGTTTGGGATATACTGTAGGAAGAATGTTAGGTGCATTGTTCCATTATGAGCCTGAGTTTAAAGGTAGAAGAGTTGTAACTTTTCATAATCAAAGAGATTATATCTTCTTTAGACATCATAGGTAATTTATCAAGATATGATGCATAGATAAAGAAAAATACAAAAAAAATGTATATTGTGTGTTTAAAATTAAACAAACATTTGCTTTTACAGGTATGAATTCAATTTGAAGACAGGTAAACCAAGATTAAAAGAGTTAGGTCCACGATTTACTTTAAAATTGAAATCATTACAACATGGTACGTTTGATAGTAAGTATGGAGATTATGAATGGCTTATTCAAGGGCGACGACATGAAATGGAAACCAGCAGAAGAAAATTCTTCTTATAAATTCATTGGTAATAACTTTGTTACTTATATAATTTAACAATAATATAAATATATATATAGAAATCTATTTCTGATAATTTGTATAAAAAAAAAAAAAAAAAAAAAAAACTGAATCCCAATGGATTTTTAAATAAAAATTTAATTGTTTAAAAAATTAACGAATTTTATTGTTTTGTAATCGTATGATCGTTATTCGTACGTCGTTTGAATTATTTATATTCTATTTTTGTTCGTTTTAATACATATACAGCAGCAAGTAGTCCTCCTATATTAACACCTAATATTTTTGTTATTCTGAATAAGTTACCAGCTTTTTGTAATGCCTATAAAATATAAGGAACATTTAATTTATATAATGATTAATTGGAAGTATTATTTTTATATGATTAAGACTTACTAAATGAAAACTACGTCTATCATATGTTAATAATACTAATCGACCAGTAGTAGGTCTTACAACTCGACCTAATTGCAGTAAGAACTCTTTATAAAGCACTCTGTTGTCTGACATTTTGCCACTGCGTTTCCCAAAAGGCTACAAAATATGTTTAGTGTATCTCTGAATTTCATTATTTATAATAATGCAAAAAAAATAATATTTATAGATACCATATCAGTCACAACAATATCAATGGAAGAGTTTAAGAGTGGTAAATAAGTAACACTCCATTGTGTTAGATCAACTTTAGACTTAAGACAGGAGATATTTATATTAGATTTTGATCTTAGCACAGCCTTTGTATGATTATCTCCACATAACATGTATGAATTTTCATAGGCTAATCCTCCCTAGAAATTTATATTTATTTTGTAGAATGATAAATGTATATAGTATTTAATTTTATTTAAAACTAACATACTTCAATAGGAATAGAACCACTTCCACACATAGGATCAATTATGATATCTCCTGGATTTGGATGTGCCAATCTTAATAAATTGTAACATATGGTAGCTCTTAACGTAGTTGGTCCAAAATGCATAATATTTCTATGATGTTTGGATTCATGTGTAGTACGTAGTTGTGTCACTATCTCATCTAATTACATACAAAGAAAGATAATTTAAGATCTAAATGTATCATAGAATTAAATAAGTTTAGTGATAAAATAATGTTTACTTTTAATTATTTTACAGATTATTTCCAAGTGATATGTAGATAAGTCAACTAGCCAATGATATTTATCTTGTAGTTCTCCTCCTATAATTCTAGCAGCTTCAGGAGATTCAAAGCTATGTTTACCGATTCTTTCACAAGTTACTCTATATCTTAAAACATCATTGTGGTCTGCATCAGCTGGATTCTGTCCTCTTTTTCTGATTTTAGAACCGGTGGATTTTAAGCTATCAAAAATTTTCTCACATTTTCGAGCCTCTTCATATTCGTTAATAGTTGGATAGACTTTTCCTGAGAATTGAGTAATGTTTTTCCACGCATTCAATGCCTTTTCCAATTTTACATTATCATGTACAACATTTGTACATAATTTTAAATCAGCTTCCTTATTGATTCCATCAAAGTTAAGTTTAAGTACACTTCCAATTATAAATATATTATCTATTGATCTCATTTTTTGTACCTAGAATGTATATTCAAAATGATGCTAAAATAGAAATTTGACAGCTTTAAATAAAAGTACATAATGCATATCGGTGAAAAATTACATCGATAAATTGATGCCAAGGGACGTTGAAATAAATATTTCCACGTTCTTTAACAACGTGAAGACGTTTATCTATCTTCTCTCGACATTCATCGATTGCTTGCCATTCAAAACCTGTACATTAATATATATACATAGGCATAGTTTTACCAGTATGTATTTGTAGGTTATGATTATTATCCACGTAGTTAGATAATTTATATTATTACTTCACCTGTATCTACGCTTGTCCCCATCATAAAAAGATTATCGTCTGTCAATGATTCTTGAAAAAGATCGTATAAATTGGAATTCTCAGTGTTATCCATCATTTTTTTTTTATATTAATATATACAAAAGTATAAATTAAGTTACCCGCTACACACATCCAACATAAACTACGTATACGTTTAACACGTGACGCATGTCACGTGACAAAAAGTCATGTGATCGAGAATACAAATGCGCGGTGGGAATCATGACGTTTGAAATCGAACGAAATCGAATGCAATAGAATTAATAATAATTATTTTCGAATGGTCGATATCGCGACGTTTCGTTAAACATATCAAAGTGACATATAAACGTTTGAAATAAAATTTTCAATATTTGAAGATTCTTATTTGGATATATTTTGAACTTTTGCAATTGCGCCTAATAAATACCATCCACTTTGCACTGCCGTATCTATTTCTGCATTCTGTCAATTAACGTAGTGACCAACACGAACTTCTCGCTCGTGATTATTAATTATTTTAGTCAATTATTAAAAAATACGTCGGTGGCGTAACCGTTGAATATGCGAGGTCAACGACGTCCTAATCGATCTTTGATCGTTTTATAACAACTATCAATGAAATATTCGTAAATATTCGTAGATATCAAAAAGATGTTAACAGCAAAAATAGAAAGAGTAATATTTCGAATTCGATGACGTACGCGCGAATGTCATTGTTTTAAATAAAAGATTTATCGGTCAGTTTCGACATGTAACAAACACTTCAAGAACCTGACCCCCGTTCGACAACCCCTTTTCACGGTCCATGAATATTCAATGATGGACAATGGATGTCCACGGTAGGTGTCAGTTTCATCCGTTGTGTGTGCATTACGCCTGTGATTTAACTACTCTCCGCTTCCGACACTGTCATCGAATTTACCGTCATTTTATTCAACTTTTGCAATCATAGATTGAACGTTTGAATGTATCCTTAGAATACATAAACGTTACGTTAAATTTTTAAGGAAAGTGTACAATTACAAAATGAACGAAGAAATTAAGAATGAATAAAGCTTATGTATTTTAAGAATTACAATTGTGGTCAAACAGCTACAATATTCGGAAGAGTTTTTTTTTCTTTTTTCTTTTATTTTATTTTCGCAGAAATGTAGAAATGAAAATAAGTGGGGAAAATATATACGTATGTGTATCTTCCTTATGTATGTAAATATGTAATTTGTTGGTATTCATAGTACAATCGATTGATAGCCTGGATTAGGGTCGATCATTACGAATGGTAAAGGTGAGACAGGACAGGATAAAGAGGAGGGGGTAGTCGTGGAAGCGTCTGCATCTTTCTCGGGTCATTTCGGGTCGAAAGTTCGTCGGGGCACCGTCTCTATACATAGAATCCTCTCTTTTCCTCTCCATATTGCGCGTCCTATCTTCTCACTCACATGTGTTTTATCCTTTTCGCCTTTTCTCTTCCTCTCTTTCTATCTCTCTTTCTAGCTATCTACCTATCTATCCATCCATCTCTCTTTCTCGTTCTATGTTTCACCGACGACTGACAGGCGAAGCTAGAAACCTAAAATATTCATCAGCAGGATCTGAACGGGCGCGACCAAACGTCAATCTGTCAACCTGCTTCCATCTCCGCGTCGGCATCTCCCCTCTTTCCCTCTCGCCCCCTCAGCCACGATTTACCTATGCAGGTGTAGAACGGGCATTGGTTAACTAGACGGCAAAATTAAGGGAAAACTTTGAAACGCTTTTAAAATTTAAATAATGCATTGTTGCCCGACGATACTTGTTCTCTCATCCCTCTCTCTTTCTCTCTTTCTCTTTTTCTCTCTCCTCATCCTCCTTTTCTATCGGCTACTCCGTTGATCTTTCGCGAACCGGAGTAGGTTCGCTCGCACCTTCTCGCAAACCGACCCTATTCCTCGTCTGCCAACCCTTGTTGTCTCAACTTTTGGCAGTTCTCGAAAAATATACGTCGAGGCGCGCCGGCATTGACGTTACGCATCGCGATATTAATGGCCTACCGATGGAAGAAACTTCTCGATATGACGTATATCTGATCCTTGCTTCGCAAGAAAGATTCTAGGAGAAAAAGAAAAAGATGGGAGCTTAATCAAGTTTTAATAGGAATTATCTTTTCATATTGAAAAATTATCGTAAGATTGATAACGTTTTCGAGTTATATAAAAAATTTGCTCCTTTCAAAAGTATGTTCGACGAGTATGGAACGTAATTGAAGCTAGAATGCGATTCCACTTTGAATAGCGAAGGCACTGTTGTATTGGCTTTCGATATCGTTTCAAAGATACTATCCAAACGTAGAAGATCAAACAGTTCATTGATCTTCTCTATATATATATGTATATGTATACATATATATGTATACATATATATACAATCTCTATATATAAATCTCTATATATACATATGTATATGTATACATATATATAATATCGGGATTAAAAATTATATAGAGTACTATCCTGTTTTCAAATAATCTATAAGCTGGAAGAAGTCTATGATTCGATGGGTTAACAGCATCGAAAATGATACCGTGTAACTAAAAAAAAGTACACTATTTTCTTCTAAAATCCAAAATCTATTCGATAAGAAAAATGATGAGAAAATTATAATAAAATCTTCTTGAAGTGATTCGAGTTTAAGTAAATTCGATATTTGACACCTGTTGAGGTGCAACATGTACTATTTCAATTTGTATAATCCAAAAGACGATATAAATAGCAGCATTGGAATTCTGTCAGATTATTGAGATTTCGTCAAGTAAATGGTACTTAGGTATCTAGACGAATAAATATTAACCTCGATTTATCTAGGTTGAAATCCATCGACGATTCAACATCCATTTGCTACTAGTATTTTTGATTTTTTATAAATCGATATATAAATTCTCTACATACATTGGATTTTATAAAGTTTATGATTAAATGTGTAAACCATGAAATGTTTATTTTAAAAATATTTATAGTTTTCGATACTTATTATCAATCACAGGCACAGGAAAATCATTATGACCATCATATTGCTCTATATAAGAGATTTATTTGTATTAAGATAATAATTGTGATTTATATATAAAAAATTCGTGACACTCATTACAAACGTAATAAAATATATGTATATTTTCATTCGAAAATAATAATCGATCCCTTTGAGATGAAAATCGAGAAATGTAGACAATAGTATAAATTAGAATTTAATAGGATTATTATATAATTAGCCTTCTCAATGTAATCGATACTTGTCCATATTATACATATACATTCCAATGACAATGATAATGCTGGTGAAGAGTCCACATACACGCACACAGATACACACACAACACATTTTACAAGTAACTTATAATAAATCTTAATGTATATATTCTATTGTTCGCAATAAATAAATCGTATATATAGTTTTACTGAACTTATGACAGATAAACGAGAACAATGTTCCTCTAGTAGGTTTAAAGACCATTTTATAGACGTTGATCGAGATGACGAATCTTTGCTCTTTCGTGATTATGATTATTGCCCGAAAGCCAATATTATTGTCAAGGCTTTCTGAGCAACAATCAAAAGCATAAAGAGCATTTTTCATAGAGAAAGAATAGATAAAGGTGATCCCAGTACTTGCAATAGAAAAATATCATTATTAATTAAAGAGTCTTTTTAAGATTAATAATTCAAAAAAAATTTCATACCTTTGATTTATCCTTAAGAAGCTTCGATGTCATTAAGGCGGGAAAACAGGAGTTTGTGAAAGAAGAATTAGCTTCTCGATTTAAATCTTTTTAAATGTCATCCATAATAGATCGAATTTTTAACTTGAACGTCCAAAATAGATATCGATTGCTTGCTTCTCGATCATTCCCAACATTTAACATACATACCTCTAATGGGAGAAAATTGTTACATCACTGATTAAACTCATATGTAGGTAGTACGTACACTGATGTATAATTTTCCAATCTAGAAGAATAATATTGAGAATTAGTATATCGATAAATAAAAATAAATAAAAAAGTGATATTTTCAGATAGAGTAGTTAATTGTTAAAGACGAACGCATGGAAAAAATTAATTCGAGATAGAAGATGCGAAGAATCCTACGTAAATAACTGTTATTAGTAGCGAAGAAATTGATTTAATAGTGAAAATAGAATATAAGGATGTACATATATTCCTCACACACGAAGAGATAAATTTAAATGAAGACGTTAAAACGAAGGACGAACGAAAACATCTTCGCGTTTCGAGAATTATAAACTACAAACGCAAACCTTCCTTTAAATGATTTAAAGGACGTATTATATTTTATCGAAGAACACTGACGATCAAATAAAAGGATAAAAGTAGGAAAAGGCTTCGTAGAAGGAAGGAAGAGTCCTGAGAAACTAAATAGCCGAGGTTAGGCCAAGGACGAACCGAGATTCACTGGATTGACGATAGAAGAGAAGACTCTGTCTTTCGAAAACGGTAATGGGATCGGAAGCGAAGGGCTACCATCGCCCTCGGAGTCCGAAACTCGAATGACGTAACTTCGAAGGACCACGGAAGGATTGCAGGTGGAAATCAAGTAGGGGTTGCTTCGCGTTCGAGAGAAGAGGGTTGCGATTCTGCGCGATGCGTCGGCGTCGTGCCAAGACGACGCTGACGCCATCAGCGCACGCCGCCTGGATATCGTCCTTTCCACGTAGCATCATGGTGGTGGTGGTGGTGATGGTGATGGTGGTGGTAGTCGTAATGGAGGAGGTTAAGGGGAAACAATACGGTGGGGGAAAGCGATATGGCGCGTCCATTAGATATTCTCGATCTTTGTAATTTGACAATGATCCGACAGCGAAGCAACGTCGGACGTTCCTCCTCCTCTTCTAAACTCGCTCACCCTTCAAATTCACCCTCTCTACCTTTTCGTCTTTCCTCGATGCACCGGGGGTCATTGCACCTCCATCCGTTGATTTATTTTATTAATTAGTCGACGTCACTCCTCTGCACAGCGAGATGGATCCTTCCTGGAAGAAGATTGATTCGATTAGGCGCGCGTCACCTGTCGTATTTCCGTTTCTATCGTATATATGAGTATTTCCGGACTTAAGATCTCATTGTCAGCTTCTTAGTACGTTTCTTTCCATTCCACGCGTAGTAAAACAAAAAAAACAATAACATTTCCGTTACAAAAAGTTTTTATTTATTTACTCGAGTCTATAGTTCTGCGAGTTCATGCTCGAATAATCAGATCAGTTGCGTAGTTTCGTGGCTCTGCATGAATGTCAGTAGTTTCTCGCTTTGTTCGTTACGTATCATTTTTCCAACGCAATTATTTCATTTTTATAGTTTTAAAATAATTTCAAATGAATTATCGATTTGAATGTCTCATAAAATTTTGAAGCAGGGAAAATACCAGAATTAGAATCTACGTGGATTCCGCCGAATCGTAATTCATTTTGTTAATTAGCGCCAGCTCACGAAGATAAGGTAAGAGTATATACATTATGCAAGATCTTCGAGACGATCCTCGCCGACTAGATTAAGCTCGTTATGCGAATGCATTTCTGTCGCTCGATCGATTCGAATGGAAAGGCAAATGTGTGCGGCACAAGCGAAGATTCTTTGTCTTCTCGACGATATTAAAATGGCCAGTTAATACACGAGAATAACGTTAGAAAATTACTATAATTGATACGTAAAATAATCGATATTTCGTCACTACAACGTCGATTTTTAATACTTTTGATGTACAAAAGAAATGAATTGAATGAAACTGGTATTCACAAGCCGTGGAGGATTGTTGTTACATGTCTTAATCGGCCAATCGTGTACCATCTTATAGCATACGTAGACGGATATCGTCGAATTTGTTTCGCAACGGTTCACATTTTAACTTTGCACGTTGTATCACAGATATATGAAAAAATTTCAAGCCACGCACAATACATACGTAGTTACGAAAGAGAAGAAAGTAGAAAAGAAAATGAATCAACAGTAAGACTTGTGGAATTATCGACGGAGGATCGATTTGCGGGAAGGATCGAGAGTACGGAATCATCCTGAGGAAGGTAGAGGAGAAGGAGAAGGAGAAGAAGAAGGAGAAGAAGAAGGAGGAGTCGAGAAAAGAGAGGTGCATTGCCCTCCCATAATCCTCCACAGGCCGATGATCGCGTCGGGCCAGGACTGCTTGGTAGGTATAGTGGGCAGCCTCGAAAGGGCACGTTCTAGCCGTGTCCAGTTAAACGGCCGATTGTGATCCAAGGTCATCGAAGGAACAGACGTGAGTAATCCAGCCGCGTGGTCAACGACACGTTATGCAACACGGCCATTATGATCCATCACTCTTCTCTTTCTCTCTCTCTCTTTCTTTCTCCCTTTCTTTCTCTTTCTTCTAAAGTTCGCCTTGGTCGAATAAGCAAACGCTGCTAAGAGTATCGATTTTTTATCGAAACGATTAAAAAATTAAACTTTAGTTCATAAGAAAAGCATTATTAATCTCTTGTAGATTACGGTTCGATGCAAAAGAGTTCTCGCTTCATGCTCGAGTGCTCGTTGCGCATCGAAAAAGAGAAGAAATCGTGTCTGCCATTCTTTTTCATAGTTTACTTTTAATTGAAATAATTTTTCTCCTTTCTCGTTTTAAATCGTTTTTATTTCTCCTTCCTCCAATCTTCTTATTCCGTATTTCACTGTGTTCTTTACCAAGAGGACTCGTCGTCTTACACCTGTTGCTTCTTAGATAGAGATAGATTTTAGTCGTATAAAGCGACAAAACGAAAGACGTGATAGACGGATAGACCTCGTTTTTGGCACGTTCACGGTTTCACGTACGAGCTCGCGTTTTCTAGGACAAGAGAAAGGGAACAAAATGCACCCTATCCCGTTCGTTTTCGCCTCGCGTAATCCCATGTGTGTCCCGCTTTTTAGATTCGTCCCCGCGGCGGTACGTTGCTTTTTTACCCTCGAAAATCCAGCGTATCGACTGCCGGCGAAGCTGAGAATAGAGCACGTGCTACTACCCCGTGTGTGAAGTAGAGATGAAAGGGGAGAAAAATGGGAGAGGTAAAAAGAGAGGGTAAAAATCCAAGCGAGGTGCTCCAGGCGCAGCCGTCCTACCTAAAAGCATCAACGACGATTCAAACTTTGATCGAATTGGGATCCTTCAACAAATACATTTCGAATAAGTCTCTCGACTTTCGATTGAAAAATCCATCTTTCTCTCTCTTTTTATCCTCTCGCATCGATTTTTATCTAAATTATCCATCGAGTAAAGAGAGAAAGAGAGAGAAAGACACGGACGTACCGCTAATATTATATTTTTTCTTCGTTTTTAATGTCATAGAACTAGATATAGAATAACAAAAAGTAGCCTAACGAGCTAATATCATGGAATTTAACGAAACGACGTTCTCCGCTTTGTATTTCTCGAGCTCTCACGTCGTTAATGTTATTAGAGTGACATTAGAAAAGACTCGAAACACTTTCGAGGATCATATTTTACTCTTTAGATCTTGCGAATTATATGATGAACGACCGACAGTGACAGATTTCATCTTTCAAGCGACTAAGACTCCTTGATTCCATGCAGTTTCATCATTATCGAATGCCCTTAATTGCTAACACTGGTGCTCGCATGCTGCGAACGAAGGTAAGAGAGAAGACAAGAAATACGAAGAAGAGTCAGGAAAAGGTAGAAGAGAGAAGGGGAGAGAGATAGAAAGAAGAAGATGAGAAAGAGAGAAAGAGAGAGAGAAAGAGAGAGAGAGAGAGAGAGAGAGAGAGTTTGAACTTGAAATTGCACGGCCCTGGACGCAAATCATGCTCGCTCGAGAATTCTTAAGCAGCTGTTGCGTACTCGAGCGGAGATCTACAGGGTGGTCCAATTTTCTTCCTCATGTCGATTAATCTATTCGATCATTGAAAGAGAAAAGATCAAACTAATTTAATTGGTAATTATTTCTACTCCAATTTCTAAATAATATGTAAATCCAATACGTAAACATTTGTCTAATTTCGAATTTGTTAAATCTTGAAATAATTGAAGATAATCGAGTTCACCCTATAGAAAGTAGACTTTGATCCGTTAAGTCTCGCACGGACGATTGTGAAAAAAAAGTTGCGGTGTTAGCGAGTTTCGTTACTAACTCTTACATCTCGCTTATAAACCTTTTTTCTTTTCTCTTCGGCACTTCCATTCCTAATGGCTTTTAAAATCCACTCGTCTAAAGAAAAAGATTTGTGCTATCTTTTGCTTGTGTGCGATTAAAAAAAAAGTCCGCGCTCTCTCTTCCTCTCTGTCTCTCGATGATGGTTTCACCTGATGTTGTTTGCGCAGCTGCAATATATTTCGAGTAGGTACGTTTCGTATCTCAAACTCTCCAGTAAATTCTATTAATAAAAAACTGATGGTGGTACGCTTAAAAATCGTGAGAGACAAATATGAATGCAGACTGGATTTGGTTTGTTAGATTGATTTCAAATTATTAGCAACTATTCTTATCGAAAAACCGTGAAACTTGGCATCGACGTAATCGGATACGGCGATTCGTCATCCTGGTGAACGATCTTTGTTGCTAGCGGCACTCTTATGTAAAAAGTCTCTGGTCGATCGAACAAACTCGAATATTCTAACAGAAAATTTTACATACCATTAATACACGCTACATTTAACCTCTTGATAACGCGAAAGATATCATTTCTTTTTGCGATTCAGCTAATCGACTAAAAGTATTTTACTTTTATTCCAATTAATCGCAATCAAACGAGCGATCTATTCAAGTTGAAAAAGAAGACGCCAATTTTTCTGCTTGGATTGATTATCGATCAGTTCTTTATTAAAACTTCGTTTCCCTGGTAGGAGAAATCTATCGTGATAATTTTAATAGGAACGTTCGTTGACCTTATTATGAGAGATCGGTTAGAAGAATTGTACCATCAGGACCGGCACGAGGTGAGTCTAAAGAAAGAATAAAAAGGGGTGGCAGATGGAGGAGCCTGTAGGGCCCAGAGTTAGGGCCGTAGAGCATTAAAGCGCTGTTACGAGGGACTATGAAGCAGCGTGGTTATACACGGTGATGCGGCAGAAAACGAGAGGACGGGTTCTATTATCCTTGAGAAAAAATCTTCCATCCAGCGTCGGAGATACCACTGGAAAGGGAAGAGAGAGAGAGAGAGAGAGAGAGAGAAAGAGAGAGAGAGGAGGAAGCAAGAGAAGAGAAGGGAAGGGAAGGAGAAGAGGATTGGATTGGATTCGTGGAGATCAGCGAAGAACGTTGTAAGAAATCGAATACTTTGATCGTGAGACTCTCACGAAGGAAGCAGCCTGAAACGTTCGATCGCTTTCCTTAAAAAAATCTTGTGGGTTTGATGAAAACTTCACGGACGTCTTGCGTAAGGGAATGGTGCTAGCCGATCGTCAAGTCATGGAACGGATTTTGTGAAATAATCCAACGATATAGTGATTGTTCGAGTCTTTTTAAAAAATCTCCGAGTTAGATATTAGAGACAATGTCTATTGTAAAATCCGCTTCAGTGATTGCACGGTGTTTCACCCTCGCATGATGTGTCTATTTTATAGAGGACGACGTGATCCTATTATGAGCGGAAAATGAGAAAAATAATTGCGATCTTTCCTGTGAGAAAAATGGATCTTTGAATAACATCTAACAATGAGCAAGAATTTGATATGTCTCAAAGAGCGTATCTTTTCATACGAGTGTCGCTGATTCGATTGGTTAGAACGTCGAAGGAGTACTTTGAAACGTCCCGTAGCATCGTTTCTTCATCCGAAGGAGAACGAAAAATCGATTGGTCGAGGGAATTGTGGTTGTACAGGTGGAAAGTTTTGAAATGACCGGCATAACACCGTCGAGTCATGATAGCCAATAGAAGTTGTAGTTCGCTGAATACACCGATCGGCTATAAAGAAGCTCGTGAAACGAATCTGGATCATTCTGAACGATTTTTTCTTTCTCTCTTTCTGTCTCTCTCTCTCTCTTTCTCTCTCTCTATTTCTTTCTTCGTTGTTCCAAGATTGGAAAGAAGTAAAAAACGTGAAACGATATAGATAAAGGTAATATCAATGAGATTGTTAACTCTGTTCTCTAAAGAATTTAAGCGAATATGTTCGGTAATTACCTTCCTCCTGAATAGAGTCTTCGATAGTGTACATGACAATTCGTGAAAATAATTAATTGGAATTGTATAATTTCATTTATCAACACATTGAAATATTCCATGAATCTCTGATAGCTAATAGATTCTCGATTGAACGATCACCTTTTGTTCCTTCTAAATACAGTGCGATGATAAATTTTATAAGTGCAATTTTGAGTTTCTTCTTTAGAAAGGACTCTCCATTATGAAGATAATTGTTTATCATTTGGCGATATATAAGGCACTGTTTCATGATTACTAAGACGATGGATTTTAATGACCCTCTTTTTCTTTCCTTTTTCATAGAATTCATAGACGTGTCGTGTAATTATCACAGGTACATTTCGCATTGAAAATGACACTAGGACGACGTCCGGTGAAGGAGAAATTCAGCGAAAAGCATTTTATCGTTGGCTCGCTAATAAATTCTTTCGTGTTGCGCGAACAATAGTGAAAGATGCAATAAAAGCAGGATATGGCAAAAAAGGAAATGACCGAACGTCAATAATTTTCTTCTTTTAACGAAGGAGAGAAAACCTTTAAGTATCGTGATTCTGCGGAAAGGAAAGTTTTATCTTTCAACGGAGGTCGCCACACCTTTGATTTTAATGCCGTCGCGCGATATTATTATTGTAGGATAAACGATCGAGAGTTCCGTTCGTCGAACAGCATCTCTCCTTCGCTAAGGTGCACCAAGCGCTAAAAGCAGGAACGGAGAGCGGTTGCAAATGCACTTAGAAACGATGTAATACCGAGAAGCCGGTCTTTCTCCGCTTGGCAATAAACGTAGTGCAGCCAAGCATCGCCAAGGCAAAAGGATTCCGGCCAATGGAGAACACTCAACCCTTTTCTTTCGTTCCTCTTTTTTTTAGATTTCTCGCGAAGATCTCCGGAAGGAAAGTTATTGAAAAACAAAGGAATTTTCACTATGATAATCATATAAAATGAAAACGATTATATTCCCAGAAAGTTGTATACATTCTTTCTCTTATCTCCAAGAAAATTGATAACAAATCAGGGATTGTCTTGTAATCGTCGAACGATATTGTTTGATTATTTCTTCTTGTACGAGCTTTGCAAGATGAGTAAGAGAGAAAGAGAGGAGGGGGAGGAGAGGGAGAAGACGCTGTTAACTGTATTTTTTCTCCGTCAGATAGAAACGAGTTTCCTCGAGGTCTTCGAAGGACTCCCCCAATCCAAAGGGTGGGATTGGCCACGCCATTCCGTTGTCATAGCAACAGTAGGTTAGGATAGGGATAAGCAATAGTAATGCGTCCTTTTTTCGACGAGGAACCATCTTGCCGATCCAACAACCACAAAAGCTTTCAACTTATCGTTGAATTTGTGCTTCGACCTTTCCTAACGTTTTTAATTCCAACTTTTTTTTAAACGGATGATTCGCACACTTTTCGACCCTTCCCTCGTTTTTTTTCTTTTTTTTCCTTTTTTCTTTTTTCTCTCTCAATGTCGATATCTTCCCCGCCGAGTAAAAAAGGGGGTGACGGGGTCGAAAATTTTTCGAGGAAGGGATTCGAAACAGTACTTTCGTACGTTGAATGAACGTGTGTTCGCGTAACGTAAAAGGGAGAACAATATGATCCAGGTGTCGATAAAAAAAGGTGCTGGAAAAGGAAGCTTTTCAACCGAATCGATAGGATTGAAATTCCAGCGATTGTACATCATCGAAGAATTTCGAAACTTTCTGCCATGCTTTGAGCTTAAAGTTTTCAGCAACAGTAGCAGTAATAACAGCAATAGCAATAGCTGGCAGCGATATTTTATGCTATTATTTAATATGTTCTACCTAGTAATTATTCGTATAACTTTGTTGTAAAAGGTTTGCGAAATTTTAGAACGTGTTCTATTAATTGGCCAATTTTACTATGAGTGTGTTATTGTACTTTAAAGAACACCTTTGTAACATCTACATTCATTCGATGGATTTAAAGCAAACCGCATTTGTCGGTTCATCAGGTAGTCAATATCATCGATCGTCGTTTGAATAGAGAACGAAGAGAGAAGAGATAAAGGACCCATTAGGCGATTCATGTTAATCAACTCGTCGATCAATGTAATAATCTACAATGTTGGTTATATACGTCAAATGCATTTTAAATAGTACGTGTTAATCATTTATATATTGCCTTGATTTTTTTCTTTTCCATTACATTAAACGATGTAATTGTAATTTTCACAGTCGATCGAAAGAATATAAGAAAATGGAAGGAAGATACTGAATCTCTATTTTTTTCGTTAAAGCTAATAATATCTTCCTTTCTTATCACATTCATTATCGTAGTGATTTAATTATAAGCGTAACATTATTTTTTACCTCTTCCGTATCTCCAAAAATCAAGAAAGTGTGTTACATGAAAAGACAAGAAAGTCGATTGTTACATCGTAATGATTACATGAAAGAAAGCCTTGGAATATTGTCGAAAACAAGAAAAAAAAAAGAGAAATCTTCTTTTTTAGGAACGAGAAAAGTAGAATCCTATAAAAAAATCATCAAAATGCGTTCGTGCGTATAAGTATTGGAAAGTTATGTTTTTTTTATTGAACCGGATCTTGGCAATAAACCATAACGAAAAAAATTGAATAAAAATCATTAGATCTGCTCGAAACGGATCGTTGTTCTCTTTTAATTGTGTTTTATTCGATATCGATTTTAGATTTCTCATCTTAAAAAAAAAAGAGAGAGGCGAGTTTTTTAAGTTCCTATGAAAACCATATACCGTATTAAAAGAAAATTGTTAAATTTAAAAAAGAGAAGTCAAAAGAAAATGTTTATCGGAAGATAAGTGATGTCGATATTAATTAAATCATCTCGTTTTGATATCGATACGAAAACACACATGTACATGAAATCCTTATCATTTAATGTAGTATTAATTAAATTTAGACATTATTTATCGCATGCAGAGAATGTTTATGTGATACTATGTACTTTATCACCAAATATTTAAATACTTAAATATACATTTCTTAAAGAACTTATCAATTTCGCAGATTTCGTTTTACATTGTATTTTTATAAACATTCGAGAAGTTAAATCAATGTTGGCATACACAAGCTTCTCTTTTGATTATATCTAGGATCATTTTAAAACCATTAGCAAGCAATTAGTGCTGGAACAGTACTGTTTCGGAAAGGCCAATTAAATTTGCAATTTATTCAAAAGTCAGAGAGCCACGGCATTGAACGTGCAAGAAAATATAAAGATATTGAGAATAATACCTGTAGAACATCGAAGAAAGAAGAATTTCCATGTTCGACGATCAACCTGCTGCATCCCGCAGGACCGGATTCTAGCGTTGTGAGAAGGAAGGAAACTTGAGAAAGGATAAATCTGCTCTCGCGAAAGTCTCTCTAAGAAGGAGATCCCATTCACTGATTCTAAAACGTATGTTTCGGCTCGTACGCGAATCGTTTTATCGAGTTATGCCTCGACGAAATCGTTGATTTGATTATTTTATCAAAAAGTATAGAAATTCTTTTCGCGACAAGAGTACGACGCATCCGTCAGCCACGAACGCCCGTGACGGAATGCGAGAGCGTTCTTGCTCGCTCGCTCGCTCGTTCGCTCTTTCGCTCCATCTCTCTCACTTAATCTTTCACTCGCTCTTTCTTTCTCTCTCTCTTTTCTCTCTCTTCTATTATTTTCTTTATTTCTTTTTTTTGAGATCATTTCTTTTATCACAGTTTCAAATCTAATTTTTAATTTATACGTCATCTACTTGATTGTGCGCATTCTTTTAACTAATGCCATTCGAATTATTCGATTTGTTTAACATGATTTTTGCGAGAGTAATCAAACTACGAATTGCAAATACAATTAGTTTGTGAGATATAATTAATTTAAACTGTTATTGTTTTTAAATTAGTTTACGTTCTTTGTATAACTTTAATGTATAAGCGAATTGAACTAAACGTCTGACTATTTTCGTGATTTAAAACCACAAAAATTAAAGTTTTTTTGTAGTTTTAATAATTATAATTTTACCTTTTGAACGATTATCAAATTTTTAAGTCAGAAATAAGAGCGATGAGATAGCTTGTAAAGCTTATATATGTGTATCTATTTCCAAATGAGCTAAATTCATTAACGCAATCCATTTAGATGAGATCTATTAGAAAAGTAACATAAAAAATCATCAAGATAAGTATTTTTGAAATAAAGTCTTACTCGCACTTACATTTCTTTGATACTGATAGAAGAATATTTTATGCAAGGCAAAAAATGGTTCCATTCTGCGTTTATCTACGCAAGTACATCTACATTCGTTATCACATATCATACACGTGTGGGGATATGGGTGGGTGGGTACATTTTTTAGACTATCGTTGATCAATTCTACTCGTCGCTTCTAAGTCTAGGCAGTCCGTCCATCGATGGTTTATTACGTCATCGGACGTCGACGAACCAATCCGGAAGAGTTTCTTGGATGGGTCAAGTATCCCCTCCTCTCAACTATCCAGTCATTCACTTTACCTAGCGATACACAATCATACGCACACGTTTGTGGGATGGATCGCGTGTATATGGCTCTTTGGACACGCGCGTGAGCAAAATGGCGACTTCGTGATTACTATAATAGCAAAAAACGTATTTGTATACATAATTATTAAAAAATTATATCTCAAAAATAAAGTAAAAAATAAAAATGTACTGTAAATTCAGTCTTTTATTATAAATTGACATGTAGGAAATGTGAAATAGTACAGATAAAATAGAGAATAAATTAGTAGTAAGTTTGTGAGAGATTATAAATCTCTCGGAAAAACCCTTCCATAAATCCCTAAGGAGATGAATATACAAACAAAGATATATATATATATATACATATTAGAAATTAACAATTTATTGATATTTTATTTAATTACATTTCGATTAGTGGTAATATATGAAATCTTCACATTTTTTATACTGCAATCTTAGTAAAACTTGACAATGAAGATAATTCATGTGTTTCTATATATGATAATAATCTAAAGATTTTGATACTATTCCTAGTGGAAAATACAATAAGTTTGTCTATGATAATTACGTCTTTTTTCGTGGATGAGGGGCAGAAAGATTTACCAGCCTTCAAAAATTAATAATATGGATATGACAATCTAAGTATTGCAAATAAAATTCATTGCTTTAAAGTTTCTTAAATCAAAGAAACCGTATTTTTCTTTTGAGAAGTATAAGGCTTAGTGTAGCCATCTATGAATAACCAACTGAAAGTAGTTTATCATAAAAACTTAAGGACCTTACATATAAGTATACGTAACTAAAATAATAATACTCAACATCCACGATATATCCATATTATTTATTATTCGAAAACAACTTGTTATTACAATGGTATAAAATACATAAACAATTATTTTTCCTAAGCACTTCTTCTTATAGACAACGATATGAATATAGAAACAATTATTTTTATTACATTTAAGTCTTTCGTAAATTATATAATCATATTGATTTCCAAAAAAAAAAAATGTATATGTATATATTATTGTATATACAAGTTATTCATTATCGTAATATACATACATTCCTGAGCGAATAATTAATTGTGACATGATTTTTTTCTAAAGTAATACTCATAAGTATAAAAATATTATATAAAAGTGAAATGTATATTATGTTCGTTTATTTTACAAACGATTGTTTCACTATCGATTGTTCGTTCAGAAATGAACCCAAGCAACGGCCATTGATTATGCACCAATGAATTTTGCAATAGTAGAATAAAGTTTTTCTGTCATCTATGTTATATTATCCATCAAATATCTTATTATATGAAGAAAAATATGATTGTGTATCGAAAATTTGTATATATATCGAAGAAGCGATATCGCTTCGCATATACATAGATGAGCAAATAATTTTTAAACAAATGACAGCCGGTGTTTCGGCTATTAAAAAAAGTATGATGTTCAAATCGTTATTCTGTACGACAATCGCATATAGTAATTAAGCGATGTTCACATAAGTTTAGAACCATGTTTAGCTCGTTAGATTTAAATTGTAAGTTTTATTAATTTGGGCCATTACTTATTATGTTTAAAGTTCGAGTACATATGAACATTTTCTACATACGATTATATTTATTTCGTTTATAATAAGGTAAAAGATAGTGAAAAGAATATATATGAAGTTTCAACTGTGACGTGTGTACAAAATAATAGAGATTTTATGTATTTTCAATAAGCTAATGTTTTAGTAAGCTCATGCTCTTATTTTTATGTAAAGATTTTTACACGTATGAGTTTATGAATAATTAGGACGACTTTGATCAGGATTTTCCAACCAACGCAACTTTACGTATATATTATTAAAGACCGTGGAGGTTTCATATGTAATTTTTATTAATTATTTTATAGCGGTTATTACAAAAACTGCATCAAAAATTATAATATGGATATAAAGAGTATTGAGTATTGCAAAAACTCAAGTCCTTATACAAATTATTCATAGATGAAAAGAAATAGTTTAGACTGCGAGAAAAAGTATCCTGATCTAAGCCATCTAGTGATAGAAAGTGAGATCATCGTTCAGCATTTCCTCGTAAAAATCTCTATATAAAATTAAGAGCATAACTACTATAACAATAGCTTCTTGAAAATATATATATATATAAAATCTTTGTTATTTTGTATACGTGTACATTGTTGAAACTTTATTTGTTTTCTTACAGTTTTATTTTCAATGAAATAACATTAATTAAATAAATCTAATACAAAATATAAGCCCATTATTTTATATTCATAAATTTATATGTGATAATACAAAGATTGTAAAATTATATTCTATTATTTATACATTTATTTCGATTATATTTTCCCTATTTTTAATGTTATATTTAAAGTTATTCAAAATAAGGATAAGTGCATTATTAATAACACAGGTCTTTTTTATAACAATGTTAGCATATTTTTATAGATAAAAGAGACGAATTGTCTTATGGCGAACTATAGAATTGATATAAATAATATATTACTATAACTTCTTTCGAAACAATTTTTTTAATTAATAAAAATGTTTGTTTTCGTTATTTTCATAAAAGCTACGTAGTGACATGAGCTTTCCTACAAAAATTGTAATATGGATATAGAATAAGTATTGCAACAAATTTTTTACATCTATATCTTTTCAATACGTATTAGGAATCTTTCCTTTTGAGAAAGGATGAACGTTTATGCCATCTATCGGCTATTAAATGTACGAAATATAAAGCAACAACTAAACTTAAATTATTATACAAGTTATATTTAAAATTATAGAATATTTCCTAATTTACTTTCGCATATACACAAATGTAGATTATAGAATTATATACATAATATTGAATATATATAGATATAGGATTGGATTAAAACAATAGAAGAAATTAAAGGATAATAAATTATTAAGATATCCTTGATTATTATATAAATATTTTTGTCCGATACATTATTATGAATAATTACATTCATACAAATCATAAATTATATATATTAAAACTAATTTGTATTTAAACTATGTTTTTTGATTTTGTCAAGCTGGTCCTAATATATCCATATTTGCTGTTGTATCTTGAATATTACTATGAGATAACATGTACTCAGATACTGATATATAAACTGCAACTAATATGCCTATAACACTTGCTGCATATATATTTCGTTGTAAAATAATACATGTTGCTACACAAAGACCAAGGTATGTTGCATATCGTGCAAAATTTTCATGTCTCTTACGACCAAGAAGATCTGAATCTGAAAAATAAATAGATTAATTAATACCTTGAATTAATTTAATATAATATCTATGAATAATAAAATATATACTTATGCACAAGTTATCTTTCTTATGATAGTCATCTGCACATTTTATACACATATCTGGACCATCCCCAGTACAACCATTACAAGCTTTATCACATCCTACAAATTTAAAATAACATAAGACATTTATGAAATATTAGTTATAAATAATAGATGTTTTAGCATTTTAATATTTTTCTTAAATTCATAAGTCTACCTAGACATGTAAAACTTCCTTCTTTATTGACACAAAATTGATTTCCAGGACAAGATTCATCACTTTTTAAGCATTCATTAATATCAAAACAACCTCGTTCATCTATCATGTACCATCCATCAGAACACATCTCGCAATCTTTTGGTCCTGGCCCTTTGCAAGAACCATTGCAAGCAGCATGACAAGTAGAACATAGTAATTTATTTTCATCCTTATAAGATTCATAATAGCCTGGTGCACAATCATTACATGTTTCTCCATCGTAGCCTTTGTCACAAAGACATTTACCATTCCCTTTTCTTGTGCCTGCACCTTTACATTTGCCATTCTTATTACAGACATTATCTGGAAAGCCTGGACATTGCATACATTGGGGACCATAATGATCTTTTGGACAACAACGTTCTGTTTGTTCTATGCATAAATAATCAAATATATCTGGATAGGTATTTTGATGTTTAAACCACCATTCCTCTATTTTATTCTCTAATTCTTCTGCTATGGAATGACATTGATCTTTACCACGCTCTACTTCCTCACATAAATGTTCTTGTATTTCTATGAGACGTACTTCGCTTGTCGCATAAGAACCTAACTTATCTTCTTCCCATGCACTATCACCACCTTCAAATTTTCCACGGCTTGTACGTTCTAAACCCTACAAGAAAAACACTTATAGAGACATTATTTAAAAATACATTCAATGTTTTATTAAATTTTGATTATATTACTAGACAGATAATTAATTAAAGCGAAACTTAATAATAATTATTTAGTAAAAACAATCCTTACATTTTTAAAACTATTAACAAGTATTTTACAAGCAGCACATGGTGGATATTTTTCACCTTGCAATTCACTTTTATTAGGAGACTTTATACATATAACATAATTAACTTCGCAAAAACAAAAAACAATGAGAAAGATAAATAAAATAAATCTGTTGCGCATTATAAAATAGAAATAATATAATCTATGACTTAAAAAATATATTTTTTAACATAAAAATAACGCTTAACATAACAAATTAAATTAGTATGTTAATATAAATTTTATTATTTAAATAATAAACATTTCTTAAACATAAACAAGTACCAATCACATGCGGTATTGAAAAATTTTATTGTATGCATGATACGTCTGCACAGATAAGTTGATTAGTTTGATAAGTGTTCATAAAAGATACGGTAGATAGCGCTTCGATCATTACAGCGCTACCTAGTAGATAATTTCGAAAGTTTTGTCATTTCAAATGAAGGGCGCCAAATCAATAGATGTTTTTTTTTTTCAAAAGAAAAATGATTCTTTATAAAATCATTTTTTTTATCTGTCTTACATTATTTTTTTGAATTCATAAACCACAAGTAAACTAAGTATAGAATAGTATCTTTTAAATGTAGATGTATATATATTTTTTTTCTTTGTACAATATGGGAGGTTCACATTAAAATGCGGCGGACTATTACACATTATACATAAGTCTATATGTTCTTTGTAGACTTCTAACAAGAAGACAAGCGGATTTACAATTTTTATTACACCGGTATACAGTACTGTTTTCTTCTATAATATTATTACGATATGCATAGTATCTGTATTATATTCCCTACTTCTATAGTACGAAATACTAATAAATGCTAAATGTAGTATTAGTGATTTATTTAATACTACCAACGATATATCTTGTTTTCTTTTTCTTCATTAATAATGAGATGTGTATTTCTTTATGACTATAGTTCAATTAACTGTTATTTCTACGGACAATTCATGTGAGAAACTATTGATTCATAGCTTCGATCGAATTAATATATCAATATACATTTACGAAATTAGGAATCAAATGGAACTATAGAGTTATTGCAACTACAGTCTAATAAATCAGACACTAATTTAATATTACCCATTATATATACTATTTCTCATTAATAAATATATACTTAATATATATATATATATATAGACTTGTTGAAATAAATCCCAGAGTTATTAACTTTACATGATTTTTTGTGATGATTTTGATATATAAATATTAATTTATTACAAATAATAGATTGCCTCACTAATTTCAAATTTTATTGTTATCTAAAATGCTTTTGTGAAAATCTGCCATATCATATGGGACAAAAAATATATGGCAAAATATTATACTTCTAATTAATGGCTTTACTAAGATTAGAATTGACTTAGATTTTTCGTAACGTTGTTCACTGCAAAAGTTTAAATATGTTTTAAATATTGGTCGACAATACAATTTACAATACTTTATGATATTCTTTGTTTCTAACAATATTATATGTAACGCAGTCTTGTTTAGTTTAATATTATATAAAAATTTACTGGAACGTTAATTGTATATGTATATGTGTTAACATAAATTAACATTTCTAAATATAAACTTAGGTTTATGTACTGACAATGCATATACATATAATCGAACATTGCATATAAAGCTCTCATAAAATGCATGGTCATCCATATATCATGTTGTGAAAATTGCATGTACAACATATTAATAATATTACAATAACCATAGATGTTATTACCATACTATTACAAGTATTTATAAGATACTTATATGTACATATACGTACATGTATATAATGCAAATAACGTAATGACAATACCTGCCCGAGCTGCCTCCATTGTGTTAAAGACTTATAAAATCTGTAATATTGGTATTTTAACTTAAAATGTATTTGGTTCATAGAAAATATTTCTGATTAAAGAGATATTCCTTTTTCATAATAAAAGATTTTGTCTTGGATTACATAAAAATGAAAAAAGGGATTTTCACTTATTACAACCCATTAATCGATGTAAAACATTATCAGAAATTGTGTTTTTATCATTTCATACTTTGGAATTATAATTTATATAAATTTTGTTTTACCGCGATTGTAGAGTTTTGATATTATTAATGTATTTATATTTACAGAAATGAACATTTTATACGAGTTTATCAAAATTTGTTTGATACTTGCTCTTACTCCTGTTTCAGTTGACTGTACTTTGGACATATTCTACTAATTACAGAAATATAAATCGCTTATATTACGAAAAATATTATTAAACAAAATCTTAAAATATAATAAGCTATATTCTTGTATGAGTATATATCAATCTACTAAATTTATAAAAATGTTAATATAAACATATAATTTATGGTACAAATATAAATCATTTTTACTTGTAAGAAGATCAGCTCGTGACAATAAATGTCAAAAGCAAATACTTAATTATAATTTTGTAAATAGTAATCAAATAATAGAAAAGTTAAAATTTATAAATTCGTATATTATAATTTTAGCCACATTATTCAATTATATATAAAAGAAGACCCACAAATATCTTAGGCTTGGAAGATACCTCATTAGTATAACTTATATGTGTAAAAAAAAAGCTGCACTATTGATAAGTAACAATAAATAAAATACATAAATTAATGATACTTATTAATATATTTTCTACTTATCAAAATTCTTTCTTAAAAATGGTAACATAATGTAAATATTTTACTTGTAAAGAATAAGATACATAACAACTAAAATAAAAAAAGAACACTAGCTTATTTACTCAAAGTAATTTTAGAATTGATTAGCAGTATTTTTCAATATTTCATCTATTATGTTTGTGCTTTACTATAAATTATATCGAAATAACTTATGTTAATTGTGAAATTAATATGTATATACTTACATAAATAATATAAAACAATATTAATAATTTTACTAAATGTAATATTCATTGGAACATTTCATAAGATAATTATTGTAATTATCAAAAAGTAAATTTACTTTTATACATCCGGAATTAACTTGGCAAAGTAAATTGTGTAAAACAAATAATTTTCTAAAACAATTATAAATTTAGAATATATAAAGGATATATAATACTGTAGGGAAAAACTTAAAATAACAATGGTCCCAAAATTGTATTAATTACTATAATTCCCATGATAATTCCAAATGGTAACTATTTACTAAAAGAACTATGTTCAGTCAACTGATAGATACTTTTGTAATTTCAGCAATGTTTGCACGACATGTTCCATATATTTTACACCAAACCGTCTGTAACTCCAATATATTCTGATCTAACATGCAGGTAACATGTATAAAAACTGTTCATTTTCATATACACGTATACAACTCTTCGCATGGGTATCAAACTGTGAGAACAAAAAAGAAAAGAATCACCTAGAGTACAACATCGGGCAGGGTGCAATGCCACTAGGCTAGTTGCGTACCACTTCGTCCACCATGATGTCCCATGCCAGTCATTGAACTACCTCCTCCCATCTCATTGCGAACTATTTTTCTTTCCTTATAATAAATTTCTTCACTTTCTTTGTCGCATAAAAGTAATACTGCTCCACCAAACAAAAATATAGCTGCACCCCATCCAACACCATACGCCCATCCAAATTCCCACATTGTTCTATTTCCTGTAATAAAAGAAATACTTTAATAATCTTGAAATAAACAATAGTTATAGAACAAATATAATGTATAAACAATAGTAAAAAACTTACCAAGATTAAGTTCTGTGGCAAAGCACACAGGATAAATTACCAATGCAGTTAAGAGACATACGACTAAAATAAATAATAATAATAATAAATTACAAAAATATAATTTACAATGTGTGTGTATAGTTCAGTTTAATATACTTACGTGCAATACCCATACATAAAACAGCAAATCTATAAAATTTGTGTTTTTCTCTATGATCTTGTGATCTTAATCCAAGACCCGTTAAAACTGTTGCCATAATATCTGATAAGAGGCATATCACACACAAGGTAGCAGCAGCTTTTATATATGCTACAAAAATAAAAGTGAACCAATGTTATCATTGTTTTTAAGAACACAACATAGACAGATTTTTTATTCCCTTACCAACATCTCTAGCTTGATAACATCCTTGTGGATCTGGCATATTAAATGGCAGTGGAGTTGGTGCACCTTCTTCGATGCAATGTACAAAAAGTCCTTGCCTCCATCCTAAGGCCATTAACCAATCCGTCGAAGCAAGTCCCATTATCATTAAAAGTATTACTATGACCCCGCATATAAATGCTATTACCTACAAATAAAATTAATCATTTATTATATTTGTAAATAATGTAGATTACTTGCATAAAATAAATAATAATATAACAATATTTTATATAAAACTTGACACTTGAAAAAAAAATATTCGGTACCAATTATGCTCTATTCATTTACATCATAAATATTATGATTAATTAAAATGTTGTATGTATTTTTTTAAAAGTATCAATTAATAACAATGTATACCTGTGCAATCTCATTATCACTTATGTGTTCTTCCGCGACTGTATACATGATCATTTTATATTAGGGTATTGTATCTAAGATAGTCGCGTCTTGTTGTAAAAAAAAACGATTGTTGAACTATCCTTGAGGAAAATAATGAAAACTAACGTTCATGAACACCTTTCACCTCTTAATAAACAATATTGTTTAAGGAACATCGTATACTCTTCCGTGATTTATGGTCAAACGAGAAAGACGAAAGTGCATTTAGCAAGTTCGCGTCAATGAACAGATGAATCGATGGATGGATACAAGACGGTGAATACACGAGAGTGGGGACGCACTTTCGTAAAAGGTAGTTGAACGTTCGACAATAAAACTTTTACGAATGAACGTAAGGAATTTGTTTATTATCAATACGTCACTAGAATATCGTAGATCGTTTGGAGAATTCATACGACTACTAATCACTTAAGAAGCAAAGGTGAACCGGGAAGAAATCGTCGTGGAGCTCGTAAAGAGAAGCTTCCTACGAAAGAGGCTGCGCCCAGCTGCGCCCATTAAATGCCTGGCGCAGCGTCCGGGCCGATGCTGCGCGATCCTCCTCCTTCTCCCCTTCCTCCTCCTTACCCTACGCAACTCCCAACCCCATTACCACCTGGCCCCAATCCTCTACTTTCCCAGTTTCTTTTTCTTCCTGTTTTCTACGTTTCTTTTCTTTGTTACCGGATCTCACCTCCATCTTATCATTTCTTTTTGTTTTTTTTTTCTTTTTCTTTTTTACTTCTACTCCTACCACTCTTCCATTTCTCTCACTATTATTTATTGTAATCTAACAATGTTTACTTTTCGTTTGATGCTAATTTTGTTCTCATGAATAGAAATAACTATATATATATACATATACATATACATATACATATACATATATATATGTTTTCTTTACATGGAAACAGTAATACTACTGTATATAATATATTGCAATATTTACTTTTATTCAATGTGCATACTTAACCTCGTATTACTGACTAAATACAAAACTTCTATTTTACTTAAATGTAAGGTAATTTGTCTTTTGTTATATTCTCTTTTTATGCATCATAAGAGGGGGACAATTATATTTTCATCATTAGATTTGAATTTCAATTCTTTTATAAAAGAGAATAGCATAGTAAAAGAATTAACTATTTTATGTGAATCATTAATATTTTCATAGTTAACATTAACTTACCTTTAAAGGTCTTGTGACAGTAACTGTTTCAATTGTTGTTGTTTGTGCCATAGTTTTCTAAGATTATAAACTGTAATAAATAAAAATCAATGTGTCATAAACAAAATATATAAACTCATACAACTGAAAAAAAAAGAACATTTATGATCATTTATCTCAAAAATAATGAAATAATAAATATAATAAAATAAAAAAGCATTGAAAATTGGTGTATGGATGTTGTATCGTACTAAATTTATTTTGAACTATTAATGAGAACATAATGATGAGATAACTTTACTTGTATAGATATTATCGTATAATTGCATATTTAAAATCAAATATAAATAAATATTAAACTGAAATGATTAGTTATAACTATAATACTTTACATAATGATGTGGATAAAAAGGATGGAAGTGAAATAGGTAATAGCATTATAATTTATATTACCTTTGTCTTTATATAAAATATATACAACCTATAATTTTATTATATATATATTAAATGTAAGATAATATAAAATTCTCCATCATACTACATAATCAAAATGGACTGATAAGGGCTTAAGCAAAGTATAGATAACTATTTCATTGTATAAAAGTATCTATCCATGAAATATGATTTTTACATTTACATAGACATTTTATCACATTGTTATAATTGATATTATTTCTTTCATTATACGTAGATTTATCTTCTGAAAATAATAATTGTTCACTTACGATATTTTACAAATCCATTTGATCATTGTTGAATGTCGCGTTGTCGCTTTTGTACTATTATTATCTATAATTTAATTTTAATATTTACACAATTTCTCATCGTATTTAGTTAATACAATTGCACAAATAGAAAATAATTATATTGGAAGAAGAATTAAAATAGTCAAATCTTAAAACTGTCCATCCAGAATCATACTACATTAAATTAATGTGTAGATCTCATTGTTGACCGACTCTTCGCACTGATTCATGTATGTATGTGTCATCTAAGGAAAGGGAACACCCATGTCAAGTGTGTTTGTAGAGACCTCTGGTCGACATACTTTTAGAAATGAGATAAGATTCAACATGGCGTTTGTTATTAAATTGAAAAATAAATATAAGCAGAAAAAAAGAATTTCTATATTTTAATTTCAAAAGTTTTATCTTATTATCCAAAAGATACTATTTAATTATTACAATCTCTACTTTTGAAAACGAGAATTTAAAATCTAAATTTATTATATATCTAATAAATGCGTATATATATATATTTATCTACATACGTACATATTGTTGTATATTTTATAAATATTATTCACTTGTTTATATCAGTTATCAACCCTAATAGATATCTTTAGTTTTGTGGATGTTTGTTTCTATTTTTATTTTCACTTCCGTTTCATCTTCTCTTTCTACATTATTAGTATCATTATTAGACGCAGATGGTAGTGCCACTGTTGGTAGGAATTATTATTAAAAGAGTTTCATTTTAAGCACATGTTCAGCTTAATTCAGTTTAGACGGTTAACTCTTTTGAAATAAATATAATAATTTTACAAAAACAAATTAATATACTTAATTATATTTAAAAGATATATTATGAATATATCTTTTAACAATACACATTAGAAGGTTCTACTTATGAAATAAGATATATTTATTACATACGTAAAGGTAAATAACACATTATGTTATGTTATGTAGTACATAAAATTAAATCATTCTATAAAGTTATTTTATATTTGGAAAATACTTATTCCAGATGAAAGGACATGGAAGTGATACTAAAAATAAAAGTGTTTCTAAGTGGTATGAAGAATTTCCTAAAGCAGAAGTGCCTTATAAGCACGCAAAATCAGATTTTGAAGTACTAAATTTAAAAGATGAAGGAAAGAAATATCTCAATGCAGATACTTCAGCTTTTCAATTAAAACAATCACACTCTAAAAATTCAGAAATTATGTGGTTAAAAACAGCATTAACACGTGGTACAACTTCTGATAAAGTTGCAGCCGCAGTTGTTTTGATACAAGATAATCCAAAATATAATCTTGTCCAACTAACATCTCTTATTTCGCAAGTAAAAGCTGCTAAACACAACCAATGCAACATGATTATTACTGCTTTAAAAGATCTTTTTTTATCCGACTTACTTCATCCTAAATATAAACTCTTAAAATTTGAGGAACAAGATTTAGATAAAATAGAAAACTTGGAGACATCAGATCAAATAAATAAGATAGATGGATCTAGAAAAAAATTATTGGCACATTGGTGTTTTGAAGATCAATTGCGTGAACAATATGAAAATTTTGTTTTATCACTTGCTAATATTGCCTCAGACACAGTGGAAACAAATCGTGAGAGAGCAATATCTGTGATGACAGATTTGTTAATTGGAAATTCTGAACAAGAACATAAATTATTAGAATTAATTGTAAATAAAATAGGTGATCCACACTGCAAAGTAGGTTCAAAAGCTGTATTCTGTTTACAAAAATTGTTATATGAACATTCCAATATGAAATTTGTCATATTAAAAGAAGTTGAAAAGCTATTATTCAGAAAGAATGTGGGACAACGTGCACAATATTATGCAATTTGTCTCCTAACACAATTTGTATTGACAAAAGCAGATGATGAAGTTGCTACTTCTCTTATAGAAGTATATTTTGCATTCTTTAAAGCATGTTTGAAAAAAGGAGAACCAGACAGCAGAATGATGGCAGCAATCTTAACAGGAGTTAGCAGAGCATATCATTTTGCAAAAATAGATTCAGATTTATTACGTGATCATATTGACTCTGTATATAAAGTTATACATATTGGATCTTTTAATGTTTCATTAAATGCCCTTAATCTTTTATATCATGTAAGTATTTTTTTAATCTCATTGTGTTTTCTTAATCAATATCTTATTAAAATGATTCGTTAAAAAATATAAATTTTTATTGATATTCTCTCTTATATATAGGTTGAGGGAACAAGTAAAGATCAATCGAACAGGTTTTATTCAGCTTTCTATAGAAAACTATTGGATCCACAAATAGGTATAGCAAATAAACGTGCAGTTTTCCTAAATCTTTTATATCGTGTCCTTCAAAATGATCAGAGTTTGTTACGCTTGTATGCTTTTATAAAACGGATATTACAAATTACATTGTACTTTCCTGCAAATATGGCTTGTGCTACTTTATATGTAATATCCAAAGTTCTACAATCGCGTAAGGATTTAAAGCACTTTTTGTTACATTCCCAAAATTCCATTAAAATAGAAAATAATTTCTCTAATGCAAAAGAGAATGATTCATCAAAAAATAAAGAAATTATTAATATTGATGAAAATGAGCCTACGGTTTCACCAGAAATGGATTCAAATATTATGATGAATGTTACCATCGATACTACAGTAAATTTACCAAAACAGGATATTGATGAGAAACAGGATATTGATGCAGACACTAAAGATTTTACACAAAAGCCATATAATCCATTTTGTCGTAATCCTTTATATGCCAATGCAATGAAAAGCTTACATGCTGAACTTGTATCATTATCTAAACATTTCCATCCAAGTGTGTCTTTATTTGCAAATTTAATTATTCAAGGTAATTTTTCATTTATATATTGCTGTTAATAATAAATTAATTTTTGCTTAATAAAATATTTTATTTTTTAGAGAAAACTATTAATTATACTGGAGATCCTTTGGAAGATTTGACATTAATACGATTTTTAGACAGATATGTCTTTAAAAATCCTAAAAAATTAGAAAGTAAGAAGGTACAAAAGAAGAATGATCCATTGGCACAGCGTAGTGGTTATCTACCAAAAGGTATACGCTCTCTTCCTGTTGATAGTATAGCATATCTTAATGAGGCAGAAGAGCGTATCCCAGTAGATGAATTATTCCTTTATCGTTATCTAAAAAGGAAAAACGAATCTACAAATGTGTATAATGAAAAAGACTCTGACAATGAAAGTGTTAATAGTGAAGAATTCAATGAAATGTTAGATAAATTTAGTACCAATGAAAATTTGGATGATTTGGATATTGCTGCAGCTATTGGAACAATAAAAAATAAAAAAGGTAATGAAGTAAAATTTATATACAATAGAATTTATTTTTATTTGCTGAAATTTAAAAATTCTTTATAGATGATGAAATAGATGATTTTGAAAATAGCGAACATATGGAAGATGAAGAAAATGATGTTAATAGCAGTACTGAATCTGAAGATATTGATGAAGGAAGTGATAATAGTTTGGATGATATAGATGATTCTGATATAGCAGATATAGAAGATGAAGATCTAAGCGATATATATTTTAGTGAAGGTAGTGACAATAATGATGATGATCTAAGTGGAGTTATGTTAAATATAAAAAATAAACACAACAAGGGTAATGATCCAATTAGACAGCATAAGGTAAAAAAGAATAATAAAAAGAATCTAAACGATATATTTGTATCCGCTGAAAAATTTTCACAAATGTTGGAAGAACAAAGTCGAACGAAAAATAAACATGGTAGTACAAATGCATTGAATACAATGGATGGTGCTACTTCTAAACAAATAGATTGGGAAACAAAAAGGAATCAAAAACTAACTAGATCTTTTGACAGAAAAAAACGGAAACACGTCAAAATATTGAACAATAAAAACAATAAAAAGATTAAACGATAGTAACAATCATTATATTCATTTTTGTATATTTTGTAAGTTTTTAAGTTTGACCAAGTTGTTTTATCAGAACAAGATATCTTATTTTTGTAAAGTATTGATATGATTAAATAGATGTATGCTCGTAAATGATAAAGCATATATTCAATATTTTTTAAAATAAGATCTCGTTGTACTATTATTAATTATAATTGTAATCATTTGAACATAAAACATGTTTTATTTCTTTACATAATATTACAAGAAAATAAAAAATTTAGTAAAAAAAGAAATAACAGTGACAATTAAGCTTTCTTTTTTTGCTTTAACATAACAATGTTAATTTTATGTATAATGAAGTAAAATAGTACGCTTTATTAATGCACTGTAAATATTTTTCTTTTTTTAGTAAAATAAGTAAAATCATTCTTAATTTTAGACTGCCATATATACTATTACATTTTTGATTGAATAATATGACTGTAATATGTTGCAAAGTCATGATAGATGTGCAAGTATTTTTAATTTAACCACTTAACATACTATTAGTAAAAAATTGTTTGACTTTGTTATTCTCACAGTGCAACATTAATATATTTCAAAGATAATTTACAAAAAACCACGCATTATAATTTGTCGTTATATGCGACAAATTCTAAAGCGTGCTGTGTACATATACTGTAATACTAAATGCTACTCTTGGTCAGGTTTCGCTGAACTTTCTTCATCGTGAGCTGGACTGTGCCATGTTAGGCGTTCTTCATAAAACTTAATTACTATTTGGGGGCATTTTTCGTTGGCAACACGAGCAGGTACTAAATCGGCATCGTCTGTGCCTTTCCATTTCATTAAAAACATGAGTTCCCCGCTTGAATCTGTTGCTCCGATAATACGTTCAGGGTCTAAGTTTCTGTCAAATCCTACAATAAAAGCTTCAATATAATTTTAACCTCTTAAAATTTACTATTGATAAAGTTAGTTTTGTTTGAGATATATGAAACTTTCAATTGTTGAAATTTACCTTCTGGTTTCTTTTCTTCAGTTGCTTTTTTCTTCGCTTGTGTTGGTGTAGGAGTGCTGGAACTCTTCCTCTTTTTTTGTTCCTTTTCTTCGTGTCTTTTACCAGAAGCTGCTGCTTCTTTCTTTTTTCGCTGTTCCTCAAATTGTGCTATTAAATCGGGACAATCGAGGTTTTCTTCAGGTTCCCATGTGTTTTCATCATTGGAATACCCCTTCCATTTAAGAAAATATTCTACCTGTAAATTTACAATACAAAAGTTTTTAATCAATAGAATCATATATTGTTCTTACATAAAATAAATGAATATGACATACTACGTACCTTTCCTTTTACAACTCTTCTATCAAGAACCTTTTCAACACTGAATTCTTCTTCTGCTTCTCCTTCTGTAGCTGACGATTCCTTTGATTTGCTCATTGTATTTTATGTGAAATAACTAAAAGATGTAAAGTAATATAATATAAAAAATGATACTGAATTTAAATTATAATATATCATACAAATAAACTATATTTGATTTTACACTCTATTTATTTTTTCATATAAGGTTGTCACTTTTATAGTTACATTAGAAACAAAACACTTTATAGATAAGTCTTAATTAAAATATGAATATAGTTAGGTTAGTTGTATCAGCCAAATATATGATCACTGTTTTATTAAAAAAATATTTCTATATTTTAATATAATTATATAAAAAATAAAAAGTTACATTTGAAATTTTAGCAGTTTTTAAAAATAAGAAGTAAAAAATACTTATGAAATATAAATAATATATTCGTCTTTGTTATTTGTTATGAGAAAAACACAAAAATCAAATTCTTATAAATTTGATAATAGTAAAATCTACTATAAAAGGATTCAAACGATTCTAAATTAGTGCATATTTTGAAGAAGCTAGGAAGAAGTTATAAGTTAGAAAAGCAAAGAAAATGGCGGTAAAGTACATCGAATGCTATATAAAAGTAATTCGTTTATAATGAACTTTAATATAACTACTCTGAAATTCTATATTGAAAATATAGTATATATCATAAATAGTGTACGGCATATGTTAATTACTTACTTCTTATTATATATTTACAAAAATCTCACTGTATATAAATTCGTAAACTGACGCGGTATATTTCGAGTTTCTGGCGTCCACTCTGTCCGGTTGCTGCTTCAATAATGCCGGACGGAGGGAATTTCAGCGATTGCGCAGTTCTCTTCCGTTACTGCAGCTTGTTTCGACGTCGATGTATAGAAAGAAGAGGGAAAATTTGCCGCTCATATAGTTGTCTAGTTTACTTATTAACCAAATTAATCAAAATTAAAAAGATTAATCTAAATTTTCGTTTATTATATAAATAATTTATTCAAAAAAATTTATTTTACATTTTATAAATTAACATAGTATTATATTTATTTGTTATTATTTTAGATGGCGTTAGAAGACTACGCCACATAGTATGAAAAAAAAAACATCAGCATTAGGAATTTTTTATTCGTTGAGAATCATGCTTATTAATTCACATTGATAAGAATTAAATAAAAATATATTTGGACAATAAATAGAAACAATTTTTTATTGATTATATATAATCGTAATAAATTTTATTTATTCGTGAATATTTAATATTGCTATCTCAGACTACGTATAACTAAGCAACCAATCAGAGAAAGTTTTATATGAAACGTAAAAATTAGTTTAAATTTCAAATCATTAAACTATCTTTTTTAAAACTTTATTATTATCAATTATAATATTATTTGGAAATATATTTGTGTTTAGATTAATAAACATATGTTGTTGTACAGGTATAGGGTATTATTTAATTAAGAATTATTTCTTTTTTAAAGATATAATTAAATAATTTGGTTAAATTTTAATAAACATTGATTACCTCCATTTTTGTAATTCGTGTTGCTTCAAAAATTAGTAGATATTTATTTGTTTCTTGTTACCAAGACAATTTATTTACGAATGTTGTCTTAACGATAGTAAGCTACTAAAAAGCTTTGTAATTCAAGAACATTGAGTTTGCCATGAAAGAATATTTGAATATTTGTCTTCTTTTCAAGGAAAAGGTAATCTACTCCAATTCTTACTTGACAATTTCATTTGCCTTTTATTGTTCACTATAATTAGAAATAAATTAACAGAATTTTTCCAAAAAATATATTTCAGTGACTTTTATTAAAATTATTTATTATTATTGAGAATCCAATTAACTTTTAAATTAAATAATGTTTTCATCTTTTAATATTCTTTGTACATTGTTTTATTATTAATAATGATTTATTGTAATTACAATCTTAATTACTATCTCAAAACTTTATAAAATCAATTTGTGAACAATTATAATTATAGGGGAAATATATTTTTATTAATAAATATTATATTATTATATTTTTATATATATTATAGTAACAGAAAAATGCTAAAGTCAGAATCTATGAGTACTGTAAGTGATAGGGAAGATGATATTGATGATTTAGATGGTTCCATTGTATGGTCCCAAGAGGATCCTCTTTCTCCTAATGAAATATTAGAAATGGAACCGGGAAGTGCATTAATGAGAAATGATGTATTTTCTCTTTGTCGATTATGTGCAGGAGAAACTCCAAACCCTATATATATATATTCTGAATTGGGAGAATCGATGAAATTAGCTCATAAAATGAACACTTGTTTGAGTATAAAGGTATTATTAAATAATATGATTTTAATAATTTCTTTACATTTTTCTTATATCTCATAGTAATCTGATAACTTATAATAATATATTACAGGTAAGGAAAACAGATCCTTTACCTAAACAGCTTTGCATTGGATGTGTTGAGAAAATAAATTGGTGCGATGAATTTGATATTCAATGTATCAAAGCAGAAGAAACTTTATTAGAGATTCTTAAAGAGAAGCAATCCTTTAATATTACAGAATCAGCAACAGATAATGTTTTAAATAATACTAAATCTTGTCCTCTCTGTATAGAAGGACATATGAACACTTGTCAAGATGCAATACAGAATCCAAAAGAAGTCGAATTATATGATAGCGATATTGTTTTGGAAAGTAGTGATGAGGAGAAGATATTTCATAATTTCAAGGCTGATTATGAAGCAGGAAATCGATTAATTATGTTACAATGTTTAGGAAGTAAGCAGAAATATTTGAAGTGTGGCGCATGTATGAATCTGTACCATACAAAGGAAACTTTGGATGGCCATAAATGTAAGCCAAATATACAAAACACTTCCAAGCCATATAAATGCTTTTTATGTAATGCTACATTTACTTTCGAGGAACGTTTAAATTTTCACATGCAATTTCATAAAGGTGCAAAAGCACTGTACTGCGAAATTTGCAAAATTACTTTTGGCAAAGAATTAAAATTATATTATCATTATAAGCGATATCATTGCAAGGATATGACCGTTTCATGTTTGCAATGTGGAAAATTATTTAGTAATCAAGAGGAACTTAGGATGCATGTGTGTGTTGATGGTAAGAATAGACCACATGTGTGCGAAGTATGTAATAAGGGATTTTCAGATGGATATACTTTAAAGCGACATGTAGTAACGCATCTACCAGAGAAACCATATAGATGTTCTCAGTGTTCTAAAAGTTTTACGCAAAAATCGAGATTAAATAAACATACAGCTGCACATGGTATAATTATTGAAAATAATCAAACTATATGGAAGTGTGTTCGCTGTGGCGCAGCTTTCAATTGTTGCGATGATGCAGATAATCATTATAAAATACACGAGGATAAAGTGATATTAATAGAAGAATTATTAATATCAAAGATATATCATTGTGAATTTTGTAATATGCATTTCACTGATATTGAAAATTTAAAGAATCACCAAAATCAACATGTTGTAGAAAGGCCTTATAGCTGCAATATATGTAAGACAATTTACAAATCATTCGCAGAAGTTGTTTTACATTGGAAAGAGCATCCACGTATGTTCAAAGTATTAACTGTATTCTTATGTGATATATGTAATAAAGATATGAAAGAATTATCTCTTCTTTATAAACATAAACAAAAGAGACATCAACATGCACCGCGTATTTCTGAAACTGGTAATATGAAATATATATGTGAACTTTGTGGATCTATATTTGATCAAAAAGAAAATATACAAAACCATGGACGTGATCAATGCTCGAAATTCCCATGTGATATATGTGGTAGTTTATTACCTACTGCAAATTCTCTTAATGCCCATAAAAGAAGGCACAGCGGTTTAAGACCGTACGTGTGTAACATTTGTGGTAAGAGTTACACTCAATCTAGTCACATGTGGACACATAAAAGATTTCACATGGGAGTAAAACCTTATGCATGTGAATATTGTGATCAAAGATTTACCATAAAGCCTGACCTAGCAGATCATACAAGGAAAAAACATACAAGAGAAAGACCTTTCAAATGCGACGTTTGCAATAAAGCTTTTCTAACTGGATCTGTATTTTATCAACATAGATTGATACACAGAGGCGATCGTCGATATAAATGTCATTATTGTGAAAAAGCGTTTACAAGAACGGAAGCTTTAAACAATCACATAAAAATTCACACTGGGGAAAAACCGCATGCTTGCGATGTATGTGGCCGATGTTTCCGACAAAAGGGCGACATGAGAAAACATCGACGTACTCAACATAATGCCAAACAAGAAGGACAATGAAATGTAAATGTTTTAAATTTATAACAAATTATTTCATCGATTATAGTTTGTGATATTTTCAATAAACAGTGAGATCTATATTTATAAAATAAACTATTTGATTTTTTCGTATCGTTTAGATTAACATTTAACATTTTTATTTTTAGTAACATTGACATATATTTCGAACTAATTTCTATGAAATAATAATAAATTTTAACTAAATTTATTATAAAAATAATATTGGTACGATATCTAATAAATTTTGTAAAACGCGCGTGTCACAAATGGCAGGTGCGCAGATAGCAATTGCGTCGCAATAGTGCGGAGAACAGGTGATATTCCTAATGTCTCATGACTTTATCACTGTCACGTATTTAATCGTCATACGGACGATCATCGATATTTAGTATTTGGCTGTGACAGTATCAATTGTGTAAAAAAATAGGCGATTTCCTTAAATTATTAAAAAATGAATAGTCTAATTATAAGATAAAATTATAAAAAAGTGCTCCTAATTTTTTGGAGCGGATACGAGATTTACTTGTGTAAGTATGTACATCTGTCAAGGATCTTTCTTTATAGACAGTACACATATAAATAAAAGCCAATTAGTTGTTTTACTACTGATAATCGAGTTCTTTCTTCTATTACATTATAACAAAATATTTTCCAATAGAATACAAACGATGTGTAACCTATAAATACAGTGTTCAATGTATCTACCATGTTGAAATATTGTAAGGAAAACATTCAATATTTTTCAGAAATGTATTATATTATTTAAGTAAGTCCATGTAGGAAATATGTACATTAAAAAAGTCACTTTTAAAATCTAAAATTAACATTGTAATATATTATATGGGAACACAATTTCAATCCAAAAGTAATAATTCTATAGTATAAGTCATATGTATAGGATATAAAAGATTAATGACACTTGAGCATTATTAATTTAATTATTTTTAATTTAAAGCAGGTTTGAAAGATGGCTTTCCCACCTTTAGTCAGTTCTACACCTCCACCTTTGGATAATTTTGGAGATTCGGATGAAGATGAATTTGGAGATTTTACAGCTGGTGGAATCGATGGTATGATTATATTATAATGCCAATTCGTTATGCAATTCATAGTTATTTCAATTGGTTATTTTCATTAAAAATTTGTATATAAAATTCCTGTATTATGATAATTTTTATTGTTTTACAGGCTTATCCATTACATCAGATTCACCACATAAAATTATCACTCCTATTCAAACACCAATAATGTCTGAAAATGTTTCACCAAAAGTAAATGGAGTTAATTATTCTCCATCATCTAATATATGCTCTAAAAATGATAGCATCCTTAAATGTAATATTCCAGATGATGTTTTAATTGTTGAGAAAGCAGAAGATATTGTGAGCAACATAGAATTACTTGATAATTCAGATAATAGTAGTATTAAAAAAAATAATTTTGATGATGATAGTATCATTCAACACGATAACTTAAATCTATGTAGTGAGAATGATTTAAAAGCTACAGAAAACAATAATGATACTTACGATCTTTGTACTCAGGTCATCTTAGATAAAGTAAATTTTATTAATAAGAGTGTAGTCAGTAGCAATAATAGTAGCTTAGCAAATAGTGTGAAGACTGTGAGCGAGCATGAAGGTTCATTAAATAATTTGGAAGTCAATGATGATGTAGAACCTTTAAGCCTAGATTTAGATGACCCCACAAATACATCAGATGGATTACAACATCTAGACAATGATTTTTATAATTATGAACAATTTAAAGATTCTGCAGACTGGAGTAGTTTTGATAATAATAAAATATTGCATAAAGAATTGTCAGTTTCACAAGCAAATTGTCTTGATCTACAGTATGAAATTGTAAGCAATTCATATAACGATACAATTGTTAATACAGTCAATGATACTCACTTAGAATGCAACTCGATGGATGAAAGAGTTAAGAAGAATGAAAGTAATAAAAGCATTGACATTACGACTGAGAAGTGTGATTCTATGCAAAATAGTAAAACATTATCCGATTCTCTTCCCTTTCAAGACAAAGATGTAAAAAATGTTGACATTCTTCCTCAATCAGACTGTGATTTAACTGTTGAGGAGGACCTTAAAGAAATTGAAGATACATTTGATAAAAATGAAACATTAAGTAATGATATTGTATATACCTCTTTCAGTTCTGGTTTGGGTATAGATAAAACTGTAAGGGACAAATCAAATATAGGTTGTAAATTTGTAAATAACGATATTGGTACCTTGCCTAATATATCATGGAGAGAAAATACAAATCTTGAATCAAATGCATTTGATACGCTGGATATAGTAGAGAATGTTACAAGTGGAATAGTTAATAATAAAAGTATGATTGCAATCAATGAAAATACGTTTGATGTGAATACAAATTTAAATAATGAAGAAACTTTCATAGAGTCTGGTTTAATAGATAATAATTCGTTCGATAAAGAAGATCCTAATTTTACAGATTTCAAATCTGCCCAAGATTTTGATAGAGTGTCAATATCTGAGTGCAGTTTAAATGTCATATCTGATAATTTATCTAACACAGTACAAATTGAGGATGACTTATCCAAGTTATCAAGTGAAACGGATTTTAGACAAAATCTCTCATCTTTTGTAAACGTATCACTGCCAACCAATAAAACATTTTCTAATCATGTACAGGCAGAAAATAGTGATGTAAAAAATAATTCAGATTTGGAATGTGCCACGTATAATGATAGAACCTGTATAGAAAATTTCGAAAATGATGCTTTTTGCGATTATCAAGAAATGCAGCAAGAAAATGCAATGCCAATACACAAAAAGAGTGATACTTTTCCAATACTTTGTAACACAGAAAATGCAGACGATGATTTTGGTGATTTTACGAATTTTTCAAGCATGGCAGATGAATGGTCACCTAATGTAGTTGATCCCAAAGTACCTGAAACTGATGATGACTTTGGAGAATTTAATAATTTTGAATCATCAAACAGTACAGTAGAAACACAACAATTTAGTTTGAGAGAATCTATGTGTCGGATAGAAAATAAGAATGTGAGTTTAGAATATATCAACGAAACATCTATTAGCTTAGTTTACAATCATTCAGAATATTAGCATTTTTACCGCATGGTTGTTTCTTTTTTGCATGTTATTAATCTATATTTTTATTATTTTGTAATCATATGATTATTTCCAGGCTGCAAACAAGATAGAAGATATAGTAACAAATATGTTTTGCGTGATGCCTACGCTTCCTGAAACTGATTTAAAACCTTTAATTACGAAAACAGATAAAATCTGGCAGTGCTTGAAAAATGTAGAAGAAACTAATGCTTTAACTTATCAATGGTCTAATAGTACTAGTAACAATGTGCTTTTAAACGCACTTGGCATTGATTCGCGTAATATTGTAAGTATACTTTTTTTCTTTTCATATAAAGTATATAACTTTTAATAAACGATAAATCTTTTCTTATTTGCAGTTATTTGGGCCAAGATGGAATACTAGCGTCCCAAGATTTGCAGCTAATCTTGGTTTTACACCTTTGGAACCTATAAAAGCTTCTGTTGATTCTCCACCATCTACCACGAATAAGGCACAAGGAGTGTCTACTTCGGATGTAAGTGTATAATAATTTACAGATAATTTAAATGAATAGAACTTATTTAAAGCACAATTAATGTTTGAAAAATTATACCAGGAAGTACCTGCTGCCCAATTTGATTGGAATAGTTCAGGGCTTGTTAATCCTTTAGATGCTAGTAAGTATAAATTGTTTCAAAGAAAATTACTACAATGCATAGTGAAAAATAATCTATATGTAAAAATGCGGAGAATATGAAGCGAAGATTGCTTTGGCTTTTTAAATAAAACTATTTTTCTAAGCTATGCACGCATATATAAATGTATATAATACATCCTCTTAAATATCACAAACAATAATAATACAGGTGGTGGGTTATCAGCTCTTCTACCATTGGATTTATTGTGTCCGTTTGACCCTCTACTAACACCCCACTGTTCCACATATTCCGAATCCTACCATCAAACAGCTGCTTACACACGGGACTCCATATATTATTGTAAGTGGTAGTGCTAGCATTCCTTTACCCTTGCACTCTATAACTTTTACAAATGTATTTTCTATATATGCTGTCCATAAAAAAGTTTGAATATACCTTATATAGATGATACTGTATTTATTTATCATTCATATTAATATTCATAAGAAATATTTACTTTTATTATTGAACAGATTCGTCAGATCCGACGGTTATCTCCGAGAACAGCAATTTACAATCCATGAAAATATCAAATAAAAGTACTTTGAATCCTTTCAATAGTGGATTGAATGATAGCTTAAAGTCTCAGAAACAAATGCAAACGGGCAAAATGATCGAACCTCTACCAGGGCCACACATGATCGATTGGAAATTAAAAGAGGAACATGAAATAGGGGGTAAAGGAAAAAGTTTTTCGCATAAAGTATTAAAAAATGCTCCATCAATAAATAATAAATCGTTCCTAGTAAGCAGTAATGCTACAAAAAGTCAAGACTTATATTATAAAAAGTCGTCATTGTCAAGAAGAGAACATTTGCAAAATGCAGAACATGTCACTGTGGATAGGTATGGTAGACCTATGTCCGTACACACAGAGACAATGAAGGTTCTGAATCAATTACCAGATTTATCCTTTTTAAGTGCTAGAACTTTATTATTTAATCGTGAGCAAAAACAAATTGTTCAAGACTTAGGTGCCATGATAAATCGGAAAATGCCTGGCTGAGTAACGTCGGTCTGAATACGAGTTTGATAAGGTAACATGAACAGAATCGAAAAAAATTTGTAATAGATACTCTCAACAATCAGTATAATCAAAAAATCTTCTGCTACCTTTCAAACCTGTGTTCAGACCAACCTCTGATCCATCTTGGCTCTTCCATGTTGGTATCATTGAAGAAGTTATATCCTAAATGATATAACTGATGCTTCGGTATTTTACTACTTATTGGCACACAACAATGCACTTGACATTCCAAGATATGATTGTTTGTGATTATTATGAATTGTTGTTATTATAGTTATTCTTAAAAGTATTTCAATTTGTTTTACAATTGTAATTTAATATCTTGTTTCTTTTATGGACAATTGTCAAATAGTTAAGGTAAATATGTGTTTACTTTCTTTTATATAGGTCACATAGTCACTAAATTTCAGTACATGAAAATAGTACATGAGATATTTGTTAATATTGTTTCATTTGACCATTTTCTAGTCTACACAAATTGGAAGAAGTTCCACACATAATATATGTGTATGTGTGTGTTAAATTTTGTTAAGATATACTCATTGCAAATCTTTACCTAAGATAATACCTAAGAGTTTGACCTCTTTAAAGTATTATCATATGATTCTGTATTTACGATATTGCATGTTGCTACTTTGCAACATGTTTGTATATTAGAGTATTTAAAAAAGAATGAGCAAAAGACAGATAGATAATTTTCCATGCAAATACATTACTTTTACACTCGAATAACACTGTTATCCCTATTCCAATATAGAATAATTATTATATTCATAAATATTCATGTCAGTTAGGGCAAAAAATACTTAAGTCAGAAAACAGTGGCTATGGTTCAATTTAATCAAGAAAGAAAGAAAAATAATGCATTCTGAAACTATTAGCAAAGAAAAGTATTTAAAACGTGATGTATATACAGATACATATACACATAAACACGTATTTTTATTTTTAATGCTAAGGAAGAGTGCATATTTTTCTTTGCTTCAATTATTTTAGACATGGTCTGCATACTAATTGTAAGTCAATTACTTTAGATCCAAACCAGTTTTAACTGTTAATACATGTAATAAATCTGTCAGGTGACAATTTCAAAAAATGCCCACATTTGTCCCTTGACATTTTTATTACATTTTCTCAATTTCTATAAAAAAGAAAAAAAAAAAAGAAGAAACTAGGACGTGATACTTAAATATGTCATAAATAGCCTTTACATTGATTACCAAGATATTAAAATACTAAAAAATTGCTATTACTAAGTTCGTTATTTATTAATATTAATATTGTAATATATTATATATATATTTTATGTAAAATATTGTCGATAATAATAATACATAGGAAATCATTGAAAAGAAAATAGTATTATTTTTTTTCAGACATTATATATTGACATTATAATTATTTAACTCACTTTTAAGTATTATCCTTTTAAAATAAGACTTAAGATATAAATTGGTATTATATAATTTTATAATTTTTTTGTTTATTGTTATCTCACATTTCAATATGTCATATTTATTATGATATGTTATGTTTTATTGTTATTTCAATTTGAAATAGATACATGCGGTAGATGGCAGTAGTGTATCTAAAAATGTAATGGCGGCATTGGATCGCGTTGCACCTATTCGACGCATGCGTAATTAACTGGCGTATGGTACGAGTGACGCCATTTTATAACAAAGGATTTACGTTTCAAATTGAGAAGAGTTCGTAAAATCGTCTCTCAGTGATATACTTTTGCCGAGTTAAAATGATCTTCAACCAATCACATAGCAGAACTTTTGGGAAGCGTTGCAAAAAGTAAGATTACTGTATATAAGCATTGACATTTTCCATTCCACGATATATACATATACATTATACTATGTACAACATATTGCGTGTTACATTTCGTATACAAAAGTAGCATGAGAAAAGATTGAAAACAGTGAAAGTCATGAATTAATTTGTATAACTTGAATTTATAATCGTCTTATGAGAAACTAAAATAGAGATTTTTTTCTCAAATTTTTATTTTATACCATTTTTTTTTTAAAAGTTTATGATTTTATCATCGACCGAATTGTACGACCTAATAAAAAAATATTACAATATATACAATATATACAAACAAACTACATATTATTTTGGTACTTTATGTAAGTTAATTAAAAATATAATATAATATTATTAATATTATTGTTACAATACAATTTTTGTTTTGCAGTTTTACGAATAAGAAAGATAGAAAGTATTTGTTTTCTCAAGAGTTATCAGTGATGATGAAGGCAAGCGGAAGAAACTTAAGGTCTAGTAAGACAACAACTAACAAAACATCTACTAATAAAATTAATAGATCTACATTGAAATCTGGTACTACAATGGAAAATAAAAAGACAACTATAAAAACCTTACGATCAACATCTAAAAAATCTGATTTAATGAAAATAGAGATGACAAGAGGGAAAGAAGAAAAGGAGATTGTATCAAGATCTAAAAGAAAAAATACTACTGGAAATAGAAGTACAAAACGCATAATTTTAAGTAGTAAAAGAAAAGCAAATATTCCAGAGGGAGTGAAGTTAAAGAATAAGTCATCAAGTTTTCGACAAATGTCTTTAAAAGAATCCTTTTCGAATCAGGAAGCTTTGTCCAAACGACTTCGTCCAAGAAAAGAGAGTAGGAATTATTGTGAGGATTCTGTATTACAGAAAACAAATATTGTATCTCAGGAGAAAAAAGATATAGAATTAGAAGATGAACCAGGAGTGAGTGATAAGTTAAAATTGCCTGTATATAAGTCTGTGAAACTTAATGAAGAATCTTCAAGGAATGTGAGTGATATATATGATTTTAAATTCGATGAAAATGATTCGAAAGAGAAATTAGGAGGGAAAAGAAAAAGACGTATTGTTAATCGGGTGGGACAAAAGAGAGTAAAAAAAACTAAACGTACTAGACAGAAAAAGGTACCACAGGTGATTGTAGAAAGATTATCAAGTGATGTAATATCGTTATGTACTACGAAGAAAATTGAAGATAATAATGAACAAAACCATGTGTTATTACCATCAATCAATATCGTAGAAAAATTTGAAGGTGACATTGAAAATCAAAATAAATTACCTCCACCTGTTGATGATAACAAATTTGAAGCTGAATCTAATAATGTGCCAAATTTAGAAGGAAATCATTTGCCATCAACACAAGCTATTTCTGAAGATACAAAAAAGCACCCAAATACTATCGTATCAAAATCTAAAATAGTTTCTATCGAAAATCTTAACAATAATGAAGTTTTATTAATCGATACACCAGTAAAATCAAAACCAGACAATTTTGCTCCATTTAGGAAAACTAATGTATTTTGTAATAGAGTTAAATCTCATCAAGAAAATACGATAAATGATTCATTAATTAGTAAATCTTTGTCACCGATTAAAAAAGCATTTGTAAATTTTGACGTAGGTAGTCCTTGGAGATTATCACCGATAAATACTTTTTCTCAAGTGAAGAATTTATTCCAAAGTACGCCACAACCTAGGACGCTAGAAATATTACAAAGTAAAATATTGCAAAGTAAATCAAATACAAAAGATCAAGCTATAAAATGTTTGGAGACCGTTAAAAAGAATGATGTATCAGAAATAATTAATGAGGATATAAATAGGCAGAAAATTTGTGATAAATTTAACTACATAAATAGAAAAGTTGGACAAGCCATTAGGAAATTTGGAACAGAGATTACAAATTTAGATAATTCTGTATCAATAAATAATAATACTGTAATTACTGAACAGTATGAAGAAATGGCAAGCAATAAGGAATTAAGAGTTTCAAATAAGGATTTGCAGAATACAATTGGTACTACATCCATGGATTCTTCTGCATTCAATGATACAAACGAAGATAAAGAAAATGCTGCTCCTAAATCTCCTTCAAAGTCTAAGAAATTTTTAAGAAAGAGATTGAGAAAAGTCACTAATACGAGTTCTTCTCCTTTACACAAAAAAAGACATATAAAGGATAAGGAAAATTTAAATATGCAATCACAACCTATTAGTATGCAAACATTTAGTCACAATGGTACTTTGCCACATGCTCAAGAAGAAAAGCAAGAACAAAGTAAGGAAATTTTTGAACCTCAACCTGGACCATCGGGCTTACAAAAATTGAAGTCTCCTAATCAGAAACCATTACAACAAACAAATTTAAATGCTTTCTTAAACATAACGGAAATGCCTCAGAGTACTAGAATAAATACGGCTCATGGTATTTTCTGTGATGCACAATCAACGCCTATTAATGGTAAACATGTCAAGCCTATAAAAACGATAGCTGATACAAAACGTATGGAATTGGATAATGCTTTTGGATTTAATGAAGATACTGGCGACATGATTTTAGATATATCGCCAATTTATTCTGATTTAACGAGTAACAATGTACAAGATAGAAATATTTTGAAAACGAATGTTAAAGAAACGAAAAGAATATCATCACTTCCTATGAGATATTTTCCGAAGGAAATGAAAAAAGATACAGTGTCAAAAAAAGTTGCAAAAACCGCTGGTGAAAACAATGAAAAAGGTAAAGAGAAGGAAAATGTAGTAGTAGAAGAACCTTTACCTGAGATGAAAAACAGGCTCATTGATACAGCTGCTTTTTCGGATACTTTCGATGTTTTGGGAGAAATAAAAGAGGTAAAGAATGATACAACAGATATGCCATTGTTTACCGATCTTGAGCCTACTCATTTTACGGAGGTTTGTATCATTATAATATTATCATATCTTATCCTATGTTCGAGAGATTAATCTATTTACTCGAATATTATTTAGCCTCCTACGCGTTCGTACAAGAGGAAACGTAACGTCACATATAATTTCTCTGAAAGTGGTAGCGAGGAAGACGAAGAAAATAATCACGTATCAGAGAGAAAAAGGAAAAAGCATGGAAAATTGAAGAAATACGAAATACGAAGAATGGAAGAATGGGTGAAAAGTATCAATGAAACTTTTCAAGATATCGATCATCACGAATTGGTGGTGGAATAAAAGTATAAGAAAAAGGGATCAATTATTATAATATCTTTATTTTCGTATAATGTATAATTTCTTTATTTTCGTTTTATCGTAGGGCCCTATTTTATTTTCGTTTTTATCATTCAATTTTAATAACGTACCGCGTAAGGTTTTTATAATTATTTTAGTTGTAAATGTATATGTATACATAATTTATCATACTTTATATTTTCCTAGGTCCCTCGTTGTTTATACATTACCATACATATTATTGTAAGATTACATAGACAACTTGAAAATGATATTAATATATTTATATCTGTTGAAAGTAAATGAAATATCTTTCATTTCATTATATAGATCGTATAGATCGTATAGATCGTAAAATGTTTAGAAAAGGATTAGAAAAAAAGATTAGAAGAAAAGATTTAAAAAAATTTTAACATTTTAATCGAAACATATGTATCTAATTTTTTTCGAGGGCGACAATGCATTTGCAGATGCATCGTCGTTCTCGCGTTTCTTTATCGAATGAGTCAAGTCGGTAATATTAATGATCGTATTTCATTAACCATCAGGGAAAGGATCTACGTGGATAAAGGAGAAAAGAAGAAGACTCACGATCGATAACAGGGAGCAGAACAGTAAGAATAAAGGATCAGCAGTTTCAAGAAATTGTCGCGAGGGGGCATTCGTGTTACGTTGCAGAAACGAGAGGGTGGGGAGGTCGTGAACGATGCGCGCGCATCGGGCGAAGGGGGACATGCGCAGGAATACGGGCGAGTAGCACGTCTGGACGGTTAGTGCATGGCGGCCCGAGGCCCGTATCGATATCGTCGTATCGCCCACCACTCGAGCTGACGTCCCGGCCGGGCACGAGTGCGTGCGTGCGTGCGCGCGGTGCGCCGGATTTCTCTCTCTCTCTCTCTCTCTCTTTCTCTCTCTATCTGTCTCTCTTTCTCTCTGTCTCTCTGTCTCCGTCCGTCCATCCGTCTCTCTCTTTCCATCCGACCTATCTATCTATTTTTCTCTCTCCCCTTTTCTCCTTCCCTTTCCCCAGACTATTTCCCTCTCTGTCTTCTTGATCTCGCACATCTCTTCCTCCTTACGCGTTCCTTGCGCGATTCCTTTCCTTTTATCATCCTCATCGTCGTCGTCCTTCTCCTCCTCCTCCTCCTCCTCCTTCTCTTCCTGCTGCTGCTGCTCCTAATAACCAGCCTCCACCCTTTTTATTTTCCATCTCCCTTCCAGTCGTCTCTCTTTTTTTCCCTCCCCCCTCCCCCTGCGACCAACCTCTTCAGGAGATCGCGCGCGCGCGCGAGCGACCGTTCGACGCGATCGTGGCGCGTTTTGCGCCAAAGTGCGCGACCGGCTTAACGCACACGTTCGTTCCTTCTCGCGTCACGCGAGTATCTCGTGTCCCGATCGAGTAAGTGCCTCTGTCATTTCCTCTAAGACCTTCTTTATCCTTCTGGAATTCCAGGACAGCGAGCTGCTCTGTCTAGGATAAAAGAGAGAAAGAAGAAGAGGTGAAGAGGAAGTATCACGTCCTTCCGGTGAGTCCTTCCTTAAATTGTTTTATCTTCATGTCCTGTACCTCGTCTACCTTACCTACGGCATTTCCATCAAAGCCATTTCTTTTCGTACGAAAGCCTACGAACAGGAATTGTCTTCGCGAGTTAATACTCGAGTCGTCGATGAGTCGTCCGGTCTGATGTCATCGTCGTTCAATGTCAAAGGAAGTCATACCTATTGCGTGTCTTTCGAAACGTCACACACTTTCCACACGCATTCTAGTCAAACGTCACTCTTTGCGCACGTTACTTTTCCGTCACGAGCCGAGTCAAGTACACTTACTTACAGTTCCTTCCATATATATATATATATACATATATATAATATATATATATATATATTATATTCCTCTGCTTACAAGAACTTGCTCGAATACGCGATAAGCTACGATCTCCTGACAAAACCTCTCATAGGAAATAGGTAAAAGAAAGAAAGAACAGAAAAAAAGAAAAACTGGTCTCGCGAGATATCAAGGCAAGGATCTTTTTTTTTTTTTTTGCTACGAGAGGAACGAATCAACCATTTCCTTCGATGTAACTGATTTTTTATTCCTATTTTTCTTTCCTTTCCCCTCCCCTCTGCCCCCATTTCTTTTTTTTCCTTTCTTTCGTCGTCTCTTCTCCCTTATCGAACCGTCATCTTGCTGTAGTCGACAGAAAGAGAGCAAAGAGAGAGAAAGAGAGGAGATGTACCGCGAACGAGACGGCTTTCCTTCTCGTTTTCATTTCCGATCGGTGCCAGGAGAAGAAGGATGGTGATGGTACTGTCGCGAAGTTGGACGTGCACGAAAGAACGAACCGGGTGCTCGGTCGGCTCTGACACGCTGCCTAACGATCCGGAAAACGTTCGAGGGGACGAGAATCGATTCGTTCTTCGTGAATGCGAATACGTCGATCTCTTTCTCTTTTTCGCTCTCGTGCCTAACGAAAAAGAAAGGAGAGCACGGAAAACAGTATAATACTCTCGAACGGCAGCATCCCACTCACTGTCGGTCACGCGTTATTCCACAACGGCGTTCCCAAACGACGCCACAGGTGTGGTCGTTGACTCCAATACCGAATGCTCTCGTACGATCGCTACCGATCGATTTCGAACCGATAAAGTATGAATATTTTCATATCGGAGAAAAAACCAAAAAAAAAAAAACCGGCTTCGCGATGATAGATTTATCCGATCTCCATCGAAAATGTCTTTGATTTTCTCTGTGAAATCAAACGACCTAACATGGATCTTGAGAAGACGTTTCGAATTGATGTTATTTCCTTTATCACTTTTTTCTACGGCCGAGTCTTCGGAATACTGATTAAACGAACTTTAACAGGAAGTACGAAAAATGTAGAACGACGTAGAACGATTCACGATTACTAGGTTATCGTTTCACACATTCGTCCTATTTAGTCTGGTAATTATGTAGTAGGACCTCTATACTAATTATAGATTAAACGTTTATAGGCAGATTAGATTAGATAGGAGTTAAACAACAAAAGAAAGGGGAAAAAAATCATGGGAATGGTCTGGGTCTATTTTTCGTTTAGATGACCTATATATCTCGATGCTGATAAGAACGTTAGTATCGTCAGCATCCTTAACGTCGTTGGAGAGTTTCAGTTTATGGGAAAAGAATTTCATCGTTCTTACGAAAGATCCTGGGATGATTAATCCACAGGGACGATATTTAAAAGTTCGTTTGTGGAAAAGCTATCTCTGGACATTTAATTCGACGATACTCGTTGTTGTTCATTAGATTTCATGAAACGGTCGTACGGGTTACGCTCGATTTACTCGTTTCCGGAACGAATCGTGTCTATTCTGTATTCCTGTACATTTGCACGACGACATGTATCGCTCGATGTAAACTCGTAATCGTTCCATAAATGATTCTATTATTTTTGTATCGTCTGCTCGTTCGTTCGTTCGTTCTTTGAACCAACAATTTCTACAATAGTTTTCACGTATAGACATTATTTTGACTCCTAGTTCAAGAGATTTCTAGATGTCTAAGGATTCGAGGAGGATCAACGACACTCAAGCTATAGGGAAGGCTAATTCGAGAACGGACTTTCATTTACGCTTTAAATCGAGCGAAACGTGACGTCCAACTCAACGATAAAGGGAAAGAGAGAGAGAGAGTGAGAGAGTGAGAGAGAGAGAGATACTCGTTTACAAGATTCTAAATACATCTATTCGGACAATGGAGCTACTTTCGAAATACGAAAATAGTCGCGTTTATCTGGTCGTTAATGTATTAGCTCGATCTTTGAGATAAATAACGATATGGTCAGTCGACGCGTATCAAATTAGATAGAATCGAACGAGTTTTTTTTTCCTTTTTATATTCTACGCTTCAATTACGCATTTCTATTGAGTTCTCGATTGAATGGATAACATGGAAGACGATTAAAATTGAAAAGAGAAAACGATCTATCTAATCGCTCGTTATCGGTTAAAACTTATATTGTTCCTTATCATCGAGCCACGCGAAGATCCGCTATATTTACTGAGCTCTCTTCACGAGCAAACTATTTTTTAACTACGTAGATAATCTACCTCTCGTAGTTACGGTAGTACCGGAAACGGAAACGAGGAGGCAGGTATAGTATGCGCGTCGCATCGTAACCTCGCCTCGGATGTTACCTTCGTACATAAGCCAGAAGAACCATTTCGCTCGGTCTATTAACAATAATACGCCGAGAAAATCCTTTATCGCTTCGCATCGGAATGGAAAAGAAATGTTAGGGAAGATTCGTATTTCGAGATTAAATGCGATAGAGTTTAGGCCAGAAATTCGTTTTATCGTCGGGGCGAAACCGGTGGCTCGTTTTTTATCGAATAAAACGAACGGTCATGGCGAGATACCGGACTCTTTCCAGCTTTTCCTTTTTTATTTCTCTCCTCTCTCTCTTACTTTATCATCGAACATAGAGCGTCGTATCGATCACGCAACGGGGATTCAAATTCCACGGATCCGCTCGTACAGATCGGTCTAGATCGCGCGATAAAGCTCTCTTTCTCTCTCTCTCTCTCTCGTGGTTTCCAATCATCGTTGGTTCGCTCGTTTGGATATAACCGAGATATTCCATTATAGCTTAAACGATATAATTACGTTCCTATCTGGAGTCTCCTTCGAACAGAAACTAGATGGAAACGAGATGGAAACGAGATGGAAAGTTCATTTAGATCGCGATAATTCTCGTTAGAGTTTCCACGGATCATTAAGGTATTAAAGTAGAAAGACAATGACCGAGCTCTGGAGAGGAGAGCAAGAAAATCATTGGAGTTAACGCGGCGATACGCATGCACGCGTTTGCTTCTCCGCGAAACGAAACAGAGGCACGTTTATGCAGAAGGGAGAGTAGCACTCTCTCAAGTCAGGAGAGCGGTCAATCGAGTAGTAGCGAGATGGAAGTCGACGTTACGAAAGTTTCCTCGAAGAACTCGGAAAGTTCTCACCTAACGTGTCAAACCAATCTTCTTCGTTGCCCTTTAGTAATGCAGCTTTCTTCATTTATTAATGTCTCGCGCGTTTCAATGATCGACGCGCTGAACTTCTTTCAGCCGACGAGCATGAAATTACTATCGCGCCCACTTTCCTTTATTAAACGAGCAGGGCGACTACACCTTTAACTATTTTCCATCGTTAAAACATTTATTTATCGTCTCTCGCGAGAAATTAATTATATCTTTATATCTTGGAATATCGTCTTTCGCGATCATCGACTCTGCCTCGTCGACTGTGCACCTTTATTGACCTCGGTCATGACCTCAATAGCTATATGGGTGCGGGAAGATATCAAAGAACGTCGTTGGACGGATCCTTAGCCTCGCCCTATCCTTCTTCGTCTCTATCGTCTTCTAGTTGCTTCTTCCCTTACTAGAATGTTGATATTCTTATTCGAGTCGATAAAAGGTCGCTTTTCGAAGACATAACTGCTTCGGCTATTAATAGAGTCTCTCCCTTTCTCTATCTTTTTTGGTTCTGGCAGAAGCCCTTCGTCGATGCATACACGCCACTCTCGAGAGACGGAATGTTCCGAACGAGGAGACGAAGGAGAAGAGACGACGGCGGGTGTACATATCGTGCGGCCTTTTTGCCGCACACCGGAGAAGCACACTTGTGCGGTTCGTTCGCATACGTGTTCTCCCTCTCTCTCTCTCTCTCTCTCTCTCTCTCTCTCTCTCTTTCTCTCTTTCTCTCTTTCTCTCTTTCTCTCTTTCTCTCTTTCTCTCTTTCTCTCTCTCTCTCTCTCTCTCTCTCTCTCTCTCTCTCTCTCTCTCTCTCTCTCGGAACCTCATCGTGCGCGCATCCCCTTTTACGCTGGGCCCTCGGCTCAGCGCCCAGACAGAAAAAAGTGTCCAATAAAAATAAGTCCTTAAAGTGGTTCCCGCTAGTGTGCGCGCGCGCACCAACTCTTTCTCTTTCTCCTTCTATTTCTCTCTTGATCTTTCTTGTTTTGCGTTTTCTTTAATCTCCGTTCACCATCGGGTGTCGAGAAAATTTATTTTTTCTTCTCTTCTTTTTTCTTTTTTTTTTTTTTCTTTTTTCTTTTGCGGAAGCACCTAAGCAATAAAGTATTGGCTTTACGATATCTTTGTTACTTCGAGCCGATGAAAAGCCCAGTTTCTTTCTCTAGTATGGCGAGTATATTTTTTTGTTTTCATTTTTCTTTTTCCCTTTTCTTTTTTTTTCTTTTTTTTTTTTTTTTTTTGTATCAAGAAAGACTTTTATTTTTGTCCCAGTTGCGACGTACTTTATCACGTCCTTCGGGATTATATAAAATATAATCTTAGCTTTTCGATTGAGTTTCAGCTTTGAATCTTTTGTCGTCTACGTGAATCATCCTCCATCGTGATATATTATCGAGACTCTCGACAATGTTCCATGGATGAGAAGGAGTTCAATAAAAATAAGTACCGAGTAGTCGATAAACTTTTTTTTAATCTTCTTTTCTTTCTTCCCTCTTTCTGACTCATCGAAGTATATCGGACCAGTCTATATCCGACAGTTATGAAAGAGTTGGAGGATCGTTCCTGCCACTATTGCTATCTTAAACATTTTTGATCTTTAATTCGTGAACTTTGTTTCTTTCGAGAATCGAAAGCGAACACCGAGACGTTCTCTCGGCGTTTATGGTAGCGGAACGTTTCGAATGTTATCGCAGAAGCTTTAGCGCATCGCTTGTGTGCCGTCGCTTATCTCGAATCGTCGTCATTTGCAAACGTCGCTGCATCGTAGACGCGAAAGTATATCCGCGATGCGTAAGTACGCCTTCGTAGTCGCGATCCTCGAGCATCGCGATAACCTTACCGATTCGACGACGATACTAAGAGAGTCTTAGTCACGAGTTTATTCTTTTTCTAGGAAACATTTCTTTTTTCTTTTCTCTCTCTTCTTTTTTTTTTTTTTAAATAAATTTTTCCTTGCCAATGAATAGGACGTTCGAATCATTAAAAGCGTTTTTCACTAAATTGCGAATCAATTTTATCTATTCAATTAATTTCATTCACGAGCATTTAAGTAACGTAAATGTTTCTTTGTTTTCTCTCTCTCTCTCTCTCTCTCTTTCCGTTTTTACCGTTTCGTCAAAGTTAATGGAATTCAATGGAGCATTAAACGCATTACGAAGCTTGACAAAGCCTCGCAGTTCTCCTAAGAGGCTGTTTGTACCCTCGCTTGCGTTCGACACCTCCCTCTTAACCCTTTCTCCTTTTTCGGTCGTTTTTAATCGACGATAGTTAATTCTCAAGTCTCGGGAAGGGTGTTTCCTCGGTACTCGTCGAGCTTCTGGCGGACCTTGCGTTTATCGCGAATGTTTGCAGGGTTTATCTTGGCGCACTTTGGAATGGTGGAGTGGCCGAGCTGAGTTAGTCATGACCGTGTGCGACCCTCGGATTAGAACGACGACGAGAGGTATGTACGTTTCACACGAAGGATCAAAGTACCTTTTTCATTGACTTATCGCGTCTTGAAAAAAAAAAGAAAATAAAAAAAGAACGATTAAAAATTTTACAAATTTTAATCGATGTTCTTTTAAATCAATTTTCTTAACGTTCTATCGAAATCCCTGTAATTTATACGCGAATACGCTTAATAAAAAGTATACACCTGTGCGATAGGACGCGTGCCTTCGCTAGTTTTCAAACGGAATAGGACGGTACCTTTCTCGTGCCTTCGAGTAGCACCACCGCGTTCGAGAAGTTACACGCGATTTCGTCATTCGTTACACGATGCTACGGGCACGCACGCACTCACGCACGCACGCGCTCTTAGACCGTGCCGATAGCGAAGAGAAAGTAGCGGAGGTCTTTCCTCCACCTGCAAAGAGAGCGAGAGAGAGAGAGAAAGAGAGAGAGAGAGAGAGAAAGAGGGAGTTCCTTCGATTTTCCTGGCCTCGCGTGCGACCTTTCCATATTTTCCCTTTAATCGCGTCCTCGTCCTTCCTCGGCTAGGATCGTCCTCGTTCGTATTTTTTACTTTACCAGAGTTACCCGTCTCTATTTTATTTTCCACATATTCTAGCTTATCTATTATTGGATTTTTATCCAATTAACACGCTGGTTGATACAAAGTACTGATACTTGTATTAAATATAGAAACAAGAGCCGATGTTATAAAGAGGGTTCACACGATATTCACTTTTCTACGAGCTGGACTGCGATCGACTAACTTTTTCCTGGAACAACTAAATAAAAGTAGAAGAAAGAATCCAGGGTGGAAAAGAAAATAGCAATCATCTCGCCAACTGTTCACCACCGCGTTATCTTTTCGTTTAATCGGTTAGAAAGATTTTCTTCGGTGCAAACGTCTCGGAATTTACCGTAGAGAGTTTTCACAGCTGCCCCGTTGAGCAGAAGGCGAACAGCACGCCGTGCCGCTATATTTACTACTCCCTTTCGGCTTTCCGGTTTCCCTGTTACCATTAACGGCAGCCAATCGCGGAAGTTAGTTAATGTATATACGCGGCCTATTATTAGAGCCCTTTCGGCTTGCGGCTGTATGCTCCTCCTTCTCCTTACTCGAAAGGGTGAAGAGAAGTTATTCGCTCTTACACCGATCGAGAGATCCTTTTTCGACTTTCGAAAAGTCGATCGACGTTCGCGCGAGTAGTCACGAGTCCAAGTCGTGCTTGCGTTCGAGTTCTCGAGAATGCTTACGCTTATAGGTGTGTGTGTATATATATATATATATTTATGTGTGCTTTGCGGTGTGTTTGTGTGTGTATGTGTGTGCATGCCTCCGCGCGAGAAACGAGAAAACGATCGATAAAACCCAACGGAACGCCCCCATTGTTGGTGGAGAAAGGAAGAGAAAGAGAGAGAGAAAGATGGAAACTATTCTCTCTCTTTCTCTCTTGCTCTCTTTTCCCTCGAACGAGAAGAATGCTGTGATGAGAGAAAGAGAGAGAGAAAGAGAGAGAGAGAGAGAGAGAGAGAGAGAGAGAGAGAGAGAGAGAAAGAGAGATTTCGCTTAACCTTTTCGAAAGCACGATACGAATAGAAGAAGTCGAGCAGAACGTAGGATAAGCGAACGAGAAGAGACGACAGGTTCATCGAGCGAAATGAGCATCCAATGTCGATTGAAAGTAATCGGCGAGGACTTACCGCGTCGAAGTCTTAAGACGAGAAGAATTTTTTTGACTCTGGGAAATCTATCTACGATAGCGAAGAGTTAGACAGAAAATATGATGTTCGAGTATCTCGAAATGATTCTGACGCGACTACGAAATAATATTCTCTCGTAACGCATCAAAATCCGACTGTAACTCTAGCGAGTGGTAATATTTAAAGCTTAACGATAAAACGTATCGTCGTTTTACGTTCGAGTTGATGCGTTTTAAAGCGCATTCCATGGAGAAACGACCATCGGTCTCTCTCCTTTTAGTTTTCTATTCTGTGCGGTCCATTTTCAGTGTTCCTTTCCTCGCCTACACTCTCTCTCTCTCTCTCTCTTCTAGAGAGATCGTATCGTATTTTCTTTAACGTTCGTTGTCGCGGAACGTTAAGGAGTAAAAGAGATACACGTTTGGTCGTTAACATGGCTCCTCTTCCGCTATGAGAGTAACGATTGCCCTACCGACGTCTTTGTTTCGGTGTTTACCACTTGCACGTTTTACGTGCGTTCAACGGCGCGGAAATGAGGGAGAGAGAGAGAGAAAGACGGAGATACGTTTTCCTCCGATTTCGCATAGTAACCGAGTTCGGATAAAAAACCGACGTGTCGTTTCAACCAAATTCGCTTCCTCTGGCTAAACTTTTTTAAAGTTACAAAGAACGCGAGCTCATTGCCTTTGTTACGTTTCGGAAGAATTCGTATTTTTTCCTGCTAAGCCCTTTTTTTATCGTTTTCATCCTGAAGGTACACTACCACTATGTGTGCCCACGTTTTATCTCGTCGATATCGATGGACGATTTACCGTCGCGTAGGTACATTCGTCCTCTTTCGAGTTTTACGATCGTGATTAGAACTTAGTCGAAGCGTGTACAATTTCCTTTTTATCTTTCGAGCGTAAGTGATTCGACCCTCGATCGGGACCCTTTTCTCTTTTCTTTCTTTCTTTTTTTTTTTTTTTTTTTCCCCACGTACCCACAGGTTCGACGTCAAAATTATTAATTAAGACGATCGTTACCAATCCCTATTCTATTTTTATATAAATGGAATATGCGAAAATATTGCTTGTAGATTCAACAGACAGGAAGAAGAGTCGAGGGCGGTGCAAGGTGCAATTCCGATACACGTACTCCGCACGTACCTATAGGTACTTTGGAGTTACCGGTGGGCGTTTACGGGTTTCTGGTTTATTCGAATCGATACGAGTCGACTCGCCGAGTATCTCGAGTTACTCGTAGACGCGCGTATATCGCGCCAACAGGTTGTTAACAACGAAGTCACGGACGTGAATCGACAATTAAGGTACGGCCACGGCATCGAGTATTCGAGTCGCACGACTCGCGTGGGCTAGATCGCTAGCTCCCGTCTTTTGCTCTCCAAGGACACAACTTCTTCTCGAACTTTTCTATTCTTTCAAAGATTTGCATCCTCGAAGAAGCTCGTAATTAACGTCCTTGTTCCATTTAACGACATAATTCTCTTCCTGAATTAGAGCTTTCCGCGGGTATCCTTTGGAAAAAGAAGAAGAAGAAGAAGAAATTATTCTTCAAAACTACGTGATTTGCATTTCAAATGTCATTTCGAAAAGATTCTTAGGTGAAGAAGTTCATTGACCCCAAACCTAAACCATTCCCGTTCGATTTCCATTTGAAAACGCGTTCTTTATACGCGACACCGATCCTCGAAGCAAACTGAACTCTCTACGATTTCCGAATGCGTACTTCCTCGTCGACAGGAAGTCTTGGCTACCTTCGTGGCACCCACGTAGCGACTTCCACTTGGTGTCTCAACCCGGTGTCGATGGAGGAGTTGCTGGAGTAGGAGCAAGAGGAGGAAGAGGAGGTTATTGTGCGCGACGCTCGAATTCGCGTAGGAGGATGTGTCGAGATATCGCATTCGATAGGAGCATCACGCTTATGTAGACGTACCTTCGGGCGTATGCAAGTACGAGGGAGAAATACGACATGGGCGTTTCTTTCGACATCTCTTCGCTACCTCTTCTTTCCTCGTGGGAGACTCTCTTTCTTTCTCTCTCTGTCTCTTCTCTTCCTTTCCTTCCTTCCTTTCCTCTCGTCCGAGGAATTCATTAAGATGTATCGTTGAAAAGCCGTGAACCTCGATTTCATCGATCGTCGTCCTTCGACGTTGAACAAACGGTACAAAAACTTGCAATCTTTCTCCTCTCCTTTTCATCCGTTTCTCCTTCTTCTTCCTCTTTATTTTTTCTCTCTTTTATTACATGCTCTTGATTCTTGAAATGATTTAATGCCAGGAGGGGGGTTCTCGCTCTCTTGAAAATGAAATAAAAAATATTAAAGAAAAAAAAAAATGCGTTTACAAGTTTTGACACGCCCTGCGTGTTTCCTTATCAGGCACGTCGACGCGACGAAAAGGCGGAGCTGGTGTGCCTACACGACTGCGCGTAGGTGCATTCGTGCAGGCGAATTCATACGGGCAATACGGTAGTAGACACCGGCCAACCTTTTCTTTGCCCCGTACTTATTATAATTTGTGAGGGAGTACAAAGGCAGAGCACGAAAAGCGTCTTTGCTCTGCCGCTTTGTATCGCTTTTAATTGAGACACGAGTTCTATTTTTTTTTCCTTCTCCACAAAAAAAGATCGTCCGTTCGCGAGATTCAAAGCGATATTCGATACGATACATATCGTGTACATATCTTTTTTTGTTCTTTTTTTTTTCATTTTTGTTTCATTTTTTTTTTTAATCAAAGTAATATGAAAACGTCGACAGAATGAAAAATATCGTTTTATTTTGCTTTCATAGAATCGCCTTTTATTCGTTTCGAATCACGAATCGAGTCGCTTGCCGTTCGACGGTCGCGATGATTATTTTATGAAATTAATTAAAAAGTTGAAACGTCGAAGATCGCGACATCGTCACAAACGGACGTCTCCGTTAAAATATCTTTTTAATTAGCCGCGGGCGGAGTCTTTGCGAGCAAACGTTATATTTTTATCGGTAGGTACCACGCTTTCCGGTCAGAAAGTTTACAGCCATAGTAAGAGTCATACGATCTATTTCGATGGTACCACGGGATATATCGATAACGTGCTCGACCGATCGTCGACGTAATTAACAAGATTACGCTCTGTAATCGTTCGAAAGATACGGTATCGTTGAGTTATTCGAGACTTTCCTTCGTTCCCTAGCCACCCAATTACGTTTCGCGGCCTTTGCCAGATCGAGAAGGGTAGCTCTCGGCCTCGTAAGGGCGAAGTCAAGTTTCTGTTGCTACCGTCGACGGGTCACGTTTTTTTCTTCTTTTTTTTTTTTTTTTTTTTTTCTATAGTAGGGACGATTTTTAACGAGGTGTCCGAAGTGTCCAAGTTTTTCACGGTCTAGATACTTCCTCTTTATCTCATTTACCTTTTTAATCGAACGATTGTCGACAAAGACGAAAAAGAAAAAAAAAAGTACTAGATTCCGTTTTTGATTTAGTTTGGTTTTATTTTTTTTCGCCGAGAATACCCGAGGAAAAGTATTTCAAGGGCTTTCGAGCTTCCGAGCGTAGAACGAAGAATTAATGACGAACTTCAAGGGAAAATCCGTCGTCGACGCGTTGAAACGCGGAAGCGGTAGAACGCTCTGGTCTAGCTTAGTAATTAAAGGAGTTGGTGGAAGCCAAAGGGATTTCGTGCCCCCGGCACCCACCACCACCACTACCACCACCTATCGCGGTACGTAAGTGCAGTTACTGCCTGACATTTTATCGGCCAAAGGAAGCATGTTATTACGCGTTAACCCGAACACGAGGAAATGATAAACCTATCCGGCGTCTTTTCAACTCGTCACTTTGCAACTCCCTTCATATCTTTATGCGGATATTAGAATTTTTATTTGGGAAACTTTGGCCGTCTCTCGAATCAAATTGTTTCGAAATTGTCTCTAGGAAAAAGAATATTATTACGCCGGGAAGAATATTAAGAGCAAAGAGATGTCGGTTATTGCTATCGTGCTCGAAATGTTGTCGACCTCTCGCATAGAACGACTCGTTCTTTGCGCCTCGACAGCGAGGCGTTGGAAGAATGTAGAAATGCACTGTGCAAACAAGTAAACTTGTTAACGCTTAGCAAGTGCACCGTTTTTAATCCAACATGCACTCGTGCCTTTGCGGTTTCGAAGTTTCCTCGTCTATCGGTTTTCATTCATATTGCGTTTCTCACGTTCGAATGTTTCGAATGAGGCGTATTTAATTTCAATATCGACTTGTTTATCGTCGTCTTCAAAAGCAGCCGACTTTCGATTGACGCCAAGAGAAGTTTATGGACAGAGGATAGTTTGAGATTTCAAAGCACTCACAAGGAATATTACTGACGGAGATATCGAACTCGTGTTTCTCGGAAATACCAAGTTCAACTCGTTTCTTTCGTGCATCTAGTTTCTCGTTCGGTGCTTCCCACACAGGTAATACTACGATTTCATGTTTGCCCACGTATGTATGTATACGCGTACATACGTATGGCTGTCGTCACGAAGCATGGTGCGTACACCTACTCGCTGTTTATACGGTCGCACGACTCGAAAAGAAGTCTGTACAAATGTTGCACGTATGCAGGTAGCTTCTCGCTAAAGGAAAACGTGTGTGTACTTAATCCTTTATCCATTCGCAGAATTATTTCAACGGACGCGTGCAACCGCAAGCCTCGGTATTGCATAATGCGTTGTATTCAGAAAAATGATTATTTATGGAACATGACCCACTTTTTTTCTGAATCGACAAAAAGTGTCGCGAATTACTTTATACATTTTTACGATCATTCGCGTAAGATTAAAGGACGATTTAGTTTCCGGAGATTGGATTAATTAGTCGAGCTCGGTGCGAGTCTATTAAAGCTATTGAACTTAATATGATCTTAAATAAGTCGGCTAGAAGTAGTTTCTCGAGAGTCGACTTTTTCTCAGTAATTTTGTGCCACTTTTTCTCATAAATTTAATTCGGATTTTTTAGTACTTCATCGTGCTAACGAGTCTCGGTGAATTTCTTTCGACGAGGAAATATCTTTCGATCTTGAGCGCAAAATCAAAAGAGAAAAATAATTGCGAAGGAGAGTAACGAACTAGAGTTTCGGGGGTGGATATGAGCGCGAGCGCGAGCGCGATCGCGAGTTAGCAACGTGTCAAAGCACATAAAAAAAAAAGGAAAAAAAAAAAAGAAAAAAAAAGAAAAGAAGAGGAAACGACGATAGCAGACGAACTATAGTCGAAGCGAACGTGGCGAAGCTAGCGTCCCCTCCTCTTCAAGTTCCGAGTTTCTCTGTCTGTCCGTCCCGTCGTCGTCCATCTCTCCCCTATTTCAAAGACAGGGAGAAAGAGAGTAAGATCTAAAGAGGATTCATCGTTCCTCCTCTTTTACTCTCGGGAAGTACCGGCTAGGGACAAGCAGCTTTTACCGATCGAGTGTTTCCGGGCGTGAGCTTAGAAATCGCGCGTAAGGGAATCCAGGAATGACTTTCGAGCTCTCCGATCCCCTTTTTCTAACGTACCTACATCGAAATATCGACGATTAACACCCTCTACCGTCGACGAGAGCGTGTCGTGAAGAACTTTTGAGGACGTCTCTCATCGAGATCGCTCGATTTTTACGCTCGAGGACTTGTTGCTCCGATCACGTATGCGCACGTATGTCCATCATACTCGACACTTTTATTCTATCTTTCCTTTCGATCGTTATTACATAGTTTTTTTGTAATAATAGTTGGTAACATTTACATCGACGAATCGATACGAATAAATTAAAAAGAATTCTTGAGCGAAGTATCTCGATATAGCATAATTCTACGTAATTTCTTTGAAAGAAAAGTTTGATGCTGAAACTTGGCGGCATTTAGAGGAATTTAATGCGTTCAACTTGGAGAATGGCGAGTTACGCGAGAACTCGGAGAATAGCCGGCAAACCAGTGGAAATTTCAATGATGCTTTTTAGACGACTAATCGAGAAAAGTAGAATATTCATGGAATGGCGAGCGGGCCAGAGAGTAACGGTCTACCTTTCTCTCCTCTCTCTCTCTTTCTCTCTCTCTCTCTCTCTCTCTCTCTCTCTCCTTCTCATCTATTAATATCCTAGAGCGCAACCCACGATTCTGATGTAATTAATGAAGTTACGCTATAATGGAATAATACGTTAATGTAACGTTCGCTCACCAAACGATCCTCGTAGTTAACGGCGTTGCTCCAACGACGATTGTAATCGTAGGATCTTTAAAGGGTCGTCATTAACTGTCATAATTAATTGTCATAATTATATTCGATCGTTATAACGTTTGGAAAAAATCCTCATTTATTTGGAAGAAAAAAAATGTTAAAGTTATATAGATGCGTGCTCATTTGTAACACTTATTTTATCGGTATTTTTAGTATTCATAGTTTTTCTTTTTTTTTTTTTTCTAACCAGCACGATAACAAACGGGATATGCGTGTGTACAAAAGTATTACGTAAGTTATATAAAATTTTATGGATTTTCTACAAGGCATACGCTCGTTTAAAAGATGTAGTCATCGCTGATAAAGACCGATGTGTAAACAAACGCAGCTGATTCCACTTGTGCTATCGTCTTTCGCTACACTCTAATAATTTCGATCGATACCACGAATGTTGTTCGGCCGAAAGGGGTGAAATTTTGGTCGTTCGAACGTAGATAGAAAAATTGGATAAAAAGGATTCCTTATTCCGCGATTGAATTGATGTTCCACGTGCGTATACGAGGAAGTACCTACGTGCACGTACCGTCGAGAATTCGAATCGAAATTGTTTGTCGTTGAGGATAGAGTACCTTGTCGGCTATCTGTCGTATTTCTAAAGTCCCACTCCTATTTCCTTTCTCCGGATTTTGTCCCAAGTTTTTTTTCTCTCGTTTCTTTGGTGGCGATAAAATTAATTGCTTTCATTAATTACACCACTGGAGAAACTTACGGAGTAGCGATCGCTTCGAAGAAACGAACGTATCGGTTTATCGATTCGCGATGGCACTCCGTTTGTCCAGGAATGGGCAAACAATGTGACATTAACAAGAAGAAGTAAATTTAGCAAATAGAATTTCTAAAGGGACACAATTCGTGATGGTGGTATGAGGATGAACGCGCGACGCATTTCCTAAAAGGCAACTTATATGTCCAAGTGTGCCTACGTACATATGCAAGTATATATGTTTGTGTAGCGAGTCGACGTGCATCGTATTCCTTGCAGCTTCAACGTTTATTTGTTTTCTTCCGTGCGTAGGTAAGCACGGTAGGCAGAAGTGCGGCTAACCAAGCCAACCGCAGTTAATAATCCCACCCTATGGTACGCGTTGTCACAGGTAAATAGATGTTCTTCTCTTAATAAGCGCACGAAATTGCTTATCTATTTCTCTCTCCTTGTTACTCTTCTTGGCAGCGAGCGTAAATAATTCGATCTTCTTGTGGTCGATCGAGAGTACGCAATTAAATCGAGATCGGACGTAAAACTGTTTTCACGCTCGTTGCAAAACTTCGTAGTTGAGCGTGCTTGCTTTCCCATGAAATATTACATCGAAGACTGTACAGATTATCCGGATTCGTTCGTTTGCGAATGAGCTTGTTCGAAGAAGAAAAAATGACGAAGAGTTTAGATAGATACTCGGATACACTCGAATGATTCTATGACGATACCATTATCGACCCCTTAAAACGTGCGTCGTTGCGATTGGACGCGATACACTCCGCACGTAGTAGATTTACAATTGGAGCTTCGCATACCGTCCCACGATAATCAGCGCTTCGTTATCGGCTGAATTGGTACCATGACGGCGATTCGCTTCGTCGTTCTTGTCTCTATATTTCTTCCTCTTTCTATTAGTTTCGGTATGAAAGGTCAATGATAGGCGCGATTAAATGCGTTCCATTGATTTTCGAATTTGAAATTGATCTTAGCTTGGGAACGATGTACCGTAAAATTATCTAGACATTAGTCTCTTCTCTTTCTCGAATACTTTCTTTTTCTTTTTTTCTTCTTTTTCTTTTACATAGCTCATCCTCACGAAGGATATTCGAAATGAATTTAAATCGTGCATTAAATTTATACACGAAAATTATTCGATAAACGTGTCATATATATTTTCTCGCAATCGTGCGTTTGAAATAAATGAATTAATCGTAATCGCGTAAATCACGGAATTCGGTGATTCGCGTTTTGCGAATTAAACGGCATCGATTAGTTTCGCAGACGAGTTCCATCGACGTGCCTCGAAATGCATAGAACTCTCTACAGTTATGTCGTGAATCATTAAAGATTCATTTATTCCTTTGTGTTCGTTGTCTTTGCGTTCGCGATCGTTGGTCCGTAATCACGATGGAAAGGATGCCCGACAACGATTTAGATCGGGGTTAGTATTCGCGAAAAAAGGATCGATGATAAACGCCATTCTGGCACGACGTCATACCGTCGTTCGAGTAAACCCACGAAGGGATAAACTCAGGCAAGAAGACGAATCGGTTCAAGGGACTGCGTGTCAAGAGTGAAAATCCGATCGGCTACCGTTACACTTCCTTTATCGGTCACGTAATTGCTTCGAATTTTTCTGTTGTCGCAGCGTCGCTCTAACTTTTCCATACGACGAGGCGATCTAACTGTTCTACGTGTACGTGCGCATAACGTTAAAAGCATCCTCTTTGATCGTCCTCTTCTATTTATTAAAGCTTTTGACAAAAAATTTCTCATTTATTTCATCGATAGAAGAAGAAAATCGATACACACTTATTTCCATCGTGAAAACTATTAGAAACGCGTTCGTGACTGGCTATTTGGTATCGTCACGCTCGTACATATACGCCGGCAATCAACGTGGTGATCGCTTTCAAGCTACATTGTTGTAACGTTGTTGCGGCACCCTAACCTTATTTTATTATCGTTATTTCGATTTAACGAGGCTTTGTGTTCTCTGTACCACCACCACCACCTCCTCCTCCTCCTCTTCCTACTTCAGCTTCAGCTCCTCCTCCTCCTCCTCCGGCTCCTCTTCTCTTCCTCCTTTCTCTCTACACACCTTTGCATCGTACTGCATTCTGCCGCTACGATGACTTTGCGATCCACGATATAGATTCGAGTCTTTCTTCGAGTCACAATTAGCTCCGATGAGCGATGAAAAAAGGGGTCCGCGTAGTCATCGTTAAAGGAATAAAGGCGATACCTCGGCGCGACGCATCGTTTACTTATTATCGCGATAATAATGCTCGTTGTTATGCTCCCTCTGAGATTGCACCTTTCGGCAAAGGGGGTGTTGACAAAGAGACCCGTGATTCTATTCAATTAAAGCCGATCGACCCTGTCGGCACTTTGTCCCGTTAATTAATATCGCAAACGTCGTAAATAATTAGTAATGCCATGATAAACGTGGATTAATATATCGCGATTAATCCGATATTTTCTATATACTATAAGAAGCTTATTTACCAGAAACATCTTGTTAACATTTTTACACGTGAGAACGATAAATTTTCGCCGCTTATAAAACGCTTTTCTTGGAGCGAAGATTAAATTATTACCACCGTAATTGGCCGGAGAGAGAGAGAGAGAGAGAGAGAGAGAGGGAGGGAGAGGGAGGAGAGAGAGAGAGAGGAGAGAGTCGATAGGAAGAAGAGATATAGGAAAGGTCTTGGTGTGTATTTTGTAAAGCGTCGGTGATAAATATAATTGCATCATCGGTGTGCGAGCGGAGGCTGTTTGGAAGCGAAGGAGGCACTTCTTCGGGGAACAATGTGCCTAGATCCTAGCCATTGTAAGTTTCGTCACGCGTAGGCGTAATCGTCGTAATTTACGATCATCTCTAAAGAACGCCAGAAACTCGTTTGAAATTTTCTGGCAGCCGGGTGGTCCGGCAGTTGGTCGCGTGTGGCGATGCTCTTCCCGACCATTACCATTCTTAGCGGCTCGGATTTGTAACGAGTGAAAGAGCTCTCGCACCTTTTTCGGAATACAAATGGACGATCTCATGGTGTCGTCCTTTCTTCTCTTTCCTTATCTTTATCTTTTTTCCTTTTTTACGATACGTCAAATAACCCAATTTGATGGTTAATTATGAAGGGCAACGATTTGGAGTCAGTTACATCGAAGAGAAATCAGGCGTGTGGGTAAATCTGGAGCTCGATCGACCGTTGGGCACCGGCTAACGACTGCCCACGTGCTACGGATTCGCACCCACACGAGCGAGATCGTCGCGTTAAACCTCCCGTGTTAAGCACCGCTTTTATTTGCACCTGGTTACACTCGCTTATACCAGGACCGTCCTACTACCATGGCACATAGAATTAACGATTATTGGCTGATCGCTTTCATTTGCAACATTTATTCCAAGTAATACTCGTAAACGTGCAATTCCGTTATATCAATACTTACGTATGTTTTTAACCAACGAAGCGAATGGCCATATAAATATCGCAACTTGACTCGAGGTATCATACTTTATTTTTTTTTTTTCAACTATGAAGCTTTCCCACAATCGTCTTATTATCGGGAAGAAAGAGAAAGAGGATTCGCGATTAGTCGAACTCGACAAATTCCGCTATCTCGAGCTTAAACATCGATGAAGGCAACGATCCGCGTGGGAATCCGATTATAGCGTATTCTTGACGTACGATCGATGCACTTAGAGTGCAGTTACGTAGGTAACGGTTCGCTACTCTTCTCGTGTGGTATCGTGGTTGCAGCAGCAACTTGCAGCTTCTCCGGAGATCGTTCTGCGCTGTTACAAACTCGTCCGTGCGTAAACACTGCGAAATCGAGGGAGCGAAAGAGAGAATTACCACGAAGGATCGACGATCCATGCTCTCTCGATCGTTTTGTTTTGTCTTCGCATTCGAGCGAACTTACAACAATGACCCGCTTCGAGCATACGATCGTTCGTGCGTCACGAGATCTTTCATAGGCCAGGAAATACGATCGATATCCATTGAAATAAAGACATCGATCCGTTTTCTTGGGAGACGATACGCGGAATATACATATGTATCTCAAACTTCGATCGAGATCAAACTTTCAGATTCCGTCATTTCGGGACGGATATTAACCGAATAGAACAGTGATCGTGATTTCTTAACTTATATAGATCGTTTGCCATGTGCTCGATCCATATTTAAATCGCGAAACGTTCGAGTACCAGAACTACATGGGGATATTAAACGTTAAGTATGCGAGAGAAGAGGACTTTTGTAATTAACTTTGTCATCGACCTAGATCGTTCGTTTTTTCGGAAGCGGAACGGAGAAATGCTGTAACGGAATCGAAAAAGTTCATTCTTTGTACGCGGTATTCGATCGAATCTTGCATGCCATCGAACTGATTGAGACAAGAAGGTAGGCATTCTCTGACGGATGACCGAGAAGAGAAAGATACTCCCTCTCGAATTTTATTCGCCATTGTAATTCGTCGTAGTTGTTCAAGAATCCTCTCCGAAGAAATGATCTCGGCGCGATATATCTCGTTCGAAGGTGGTCACGGGGTCGTTGACGATTCGAGTTTCTTGCGCCACAGGATCCCATGAGAGCTCCTCCTTGACCAAATATGGCGTGGAATGTGCCCAAACATTGATTGAGATTAAAAGAAAGCAAATGGAAAGACGCTGTGGAAAAGGATCGGAGAAAGAACGAAGCTCCTTGGGATCTTTTTTTTATCGAAAAATAAATTATTACGATTTTAAGAGTCCATCTCTCGAGCGTGCACCATTTTCCGTATTAATAAAATTCCATCGAAAATTTTTTACTGGCACGTTAAACTTTTGCATTGGACCAAGATATTTCCAGATTAACCGTGAACACTCGCAAGAAAAACGGAATAATCGCAAAGTCCGTTTAAATGAGAAATAAATTGCGACGAACGAAGAATTCATTATTTCCGTAGGTTGCACCGTCGTAAACCGTAACTTTCTACGCAAAAAGATTATAATAAACCTTTCATACTGCTGTTACAAAGTTCGAAAACGCAATTTTTTAATAATGCTACTGTAAATAAGACTCCTTTTTACGTTTGACTCGAAAGTTATACTAAAATTGATAATATACGAATATACAGGGTGCCTCGTTTATAACGATAGAATTTCATGGGAAACATTATAATCGGATATATTTATTTTCCTTTTTATTAGCGATGCAAAAATTATAATATAATACTATTGTTAACAAAGGACAAACTTCTCATTTTTCAATCATCATCCCAATATTTCGAGATAAATGGGGAACATCCTATACGCATTCGTATAATCAAAGGTGAATCGTTAAACCGATCAGTAATACGAGTTCTATGAGTGTAACGAAAAACAAAATCGAATTGAAATTTGTTCCGAGCGAATGCTCAAAGCTTTTGGGATCTCTTTCGAAAATGACGGCAAAATTAATGCATTCGTTAGAAAGTTATTTCCCACACAAGCGTGAGTTTGCGGCTGGTATCAAAGTTGACGCGTAGAGATCGTCACGCAACGAAACGTACTCGCGTGAACGCGTCGGTTCTCTGGGTAGAAAAACGAGTAAGATGAAAGAAAGAAGAAAAGGATGACGTAGAGATAGAGGAAAAGGGAGACGAAAGATACTAAGAACGAGATAGATTGCGGAGTTGTGGAGTGAGAGAGAAAGAGAGAGAGAGAGAGCAAGAACGAGGATTTCAAACGTGGCTTTACCACCGCACGTTGATGCACGGACTAATAGAAATATTGATTTCAGGGTCGATGCACTTTGTAGCAGCGCGTTTCCACGGGTTCTTTAATGCTGCATGATGCATTATATTGTGACTGGAAAGAAACATTTTTCATATAAATATTCTCTCGTAATAATCATATTTGTGATATCTGGAAAAAAATTAATAGGTGTATCTATCGCCGTATAAAATATTAACGAGGACCAATTTCTAAGAGTACATATCGTTGGACCGGATATAGAATCGACGATTCCAATAATAGAAATCTATATTTAGAGATGGGAACACGCACACGTTCGAAGCGTTAAGTATGGCTCGGCTATTCCTGTATTTTTCTTGCTTCTGATCGCTCGTCCCTTTATAATCTTCGTTTTTCGTCGATTCCCCCCTGTCCCACTGTCATTCCTCTTTCTTTTTTTCTTTCTGTTTTTTTTTTTTTCGGAGCAAAAGATAGGAGAGAGATCCTTTGGTGCACCAGAAAATACAGAAGTTCACTTTGTTCCTGGCGCACAGCTGTGGTCGTGTTTAAAGGATGTCTCGAAGCCCGACGTTATCCTTCGGCTTTGCCTTTGCCTCGTTCGTCTCGTGGGTAATTAAATTCAAGAACGCTTAAGGATTACCACGCGGATTGCGACCTTGCTTGCAACGATCTCGCTCTGGGAGCCTTTCGAAATCACTATATTTAGTACCATCCTACTATGCCGTGGAAATTGCAAGGTCGATGCGGATTGATTTCGATTTGCTTCTCCTTTGCTACTCTCGTTCTCTTCCATCTACATCGTTGTTTCAAACGAACTCGTTTCAATATTCTATCTCGTACACCGAGCTACTCCTTTCAAAATTGCTTATAATAACACGATTTACGTGAGATTATTCGTATATACGCGCTTCTCGAAGAAAATCGTCGTCGAATAGAATGACACGCTCGTATACCATATACAAAAGGATCATTCATGATCGCCGGAAGACATCGCTTTTAACTTTAATAGTAAGCGAGTTATTCCGCGTACACATAAATCCTTTCTCCGCGATAATATATCTCGACGATCGATCATTTAGAAAAGAGAAAAACAGCCTTTAGTGAGATTATTAACATTACTTATTAATTAATATACGGTAATAAACGATTCTGTTTGATGTCGTAATAATTCTTATGAGTTAGCAGGGTCGTAAATCTTGTCTCTTCGGTCGCTCTTAGGGTTCTTCGTTATTGTCGAACAACCCTCTTGTCCGAGCAATTTGCAAATAGTCGTAATTTTAAGACAATTCTTGACACGCGTGCTACGGATACGCATGCACGTTTATCGAAAAAAAAAAAAAAATCAGAAGGACGAGTAAATATAGAACTTCCTCGATTCGTAAGCGCACTTTTTATCTATGCTGCCACGAGTGATACTTCAAGTCGTATATTTTCCATACGATTTCATTTTAGCACTCCTTATCCTCCATTCCTCGTCTTTGAATCGTGATATCTTCTTAGAGTCGACTTTCTCGGATTTTATAAATTTCCATATACATATCTGCGGCATATAGATAGCTCATAAAGAATGAGAAAAAGCAGCCCATCTTGAATACGTAAAGAATTTCTGCGGAAACGCGTCCTTGATGTGTTATCGAGTGTGTGTTACGAAGTCCAAGTTGATTATTTTTCGAATGAATCACGAAAGAACGATCGTTGCTTCTGGGTTGACGCATACCTGGAGAATCGAGTATAATGCAGTGCTGATCGATTGATCGCTTCGTTCGTTGCATTTTTGTCACGCATAATGTAATGCGTAATCGTCTCTATTGTTTCCAATTTGTTTACAAAGTAGTAACGATTCAACGTGCTTCGTCATAGAGCCGAAGAATTTTTCTTCTTTTTTTTTTTTCCTTCTTTTTTCTTTTTCATCTCGTTTTTATTCTCTTTTGTTTCATTCGATTGAATGGACGAAGCGTTCGATTTCGTGTTTGCATCGTGCTACGTTAACCCGGTTTCGAGATGCGATTACAAAGAGTTATCAAGATCGAATGAACTCGATTGATCCATGCACGAAGCGTGCCCTATGTATCCTCGGGAAATACCTTTTCAAAGGAGAGAAAGAGAGAGAAAGAGAGAGAGAAAGAGAAAGAGAGAGACACCAGAAATATCGAGTTTCATTCTCTAATGCATCACAAATTGAGAGTCCGATTGAAAAGATTTGCAAGATCTATGCGGTGGGATCCGTTCGTACGATAGGAAGAATTCCCAAATGATTTTCTTTTGATGATCCACGTACGTACGTTCCTTATTTTCTTCTCTCCCTCTTTTTCATGATCGTTTGCTTGCTCGTTTCAACCGCGTAGGCCGGACTCGTTCTTTGTTTTGTGGCGCCTCGGGAACGCATGATCCTCCTTCACGGTGGATGATCTCGAGTGTGACGTATGCAGAGAGAAGGAAAGATGAAGTAAGCAAGATAAAGAGAAAGAGATAAAAGACAGAGACGAGAGCAGCGAGCGTAGAGATGCTAAGTTTGGAACCGTTAACATATTTCCATTCATAACCGGAACCCTCTTCCTCTCTCCTCCTTCCCTCCTTTCTTACCCTTACGTTTCGTCGCGCAAACGAAGTCACCGACCCTCTTTTCTCATTCTCTCTCTCTCTCTCTCTCTCTCTCTCTCTCTCTCTCTCTCCTTCTCTGGTTGCTTCGTTAAGGGACGTACGGCAGCCATGCGAACGACATTGAAATAGGATAGCTCTTTTAAACGACTAAGACAGCTTCGTATCGCCGTTAGTCGCCTTTACATCCGGTCTCCGATAGTCGATAAAACTCGCTAAAACTTATTAGAGACGGTCGAGCATTTATAGAATCTTATCTTCGATGAAAATTTAACTCACCGTCTCTCGTCGGATAAATCGACTCCTTGTCGAAATTGCGCTCTCGAAGATGGTCGCAATTAACGTTTGGTCCTCTCGATTGTATCACTTTCGATCTGGCATCTATTTATCAATCTTATACTTTCCTATTAAATTACATGGAACGTCTCTTATTAATAGCGAGTTAATAAAGTTCACGGTAAACCGCAGGACGCGCTTTTAAGGGTCAAGTGAGAGAGAGTAAGTATATCTCTGTACGTATGGGGGGTCATCGACTTGGACATCGCGGAAGATTCGTGCCGCGCTAAAGAGTATATTTATCCGTTATTATTCCTTACCGAGATAAAAGCGTAGAAAATTTATTACTCGAATTGATCATCCAGCCGTGGGCTGAGAGAAACAGAGAGAAAAAGAGAGAGAGAGAGAGAGAGAGAGAGAGAGAGAGAGAGAGAGAGAGAGTAAGGCCTATCCGTTCTTGGGTTCTTCCATTTGGTTGATCAATACGTGCATCCCATCTCTCTCTTTCTACGCGCCTGCATTTAGTATCCAACGTCCATGATATAAATCGCGGACGCCTTCCCGAGCGACAGTAACGGACAATCTCGGTGAAATCGATACGCCTTTGTCGCTGCTGAGATCATAGTTTGAAAAGGTCTCAACTTTTTACAGGCCTACGCAATGTTCGGTGTCAAGGAGGCCACTCGCTTCTATCCAACCGTTCTCGATCGGTTTCCTCGACTTCGTCTTTATCTCTCTCGTTCATCTCTTCTCTTTTTCTTTCTCTTTTTACCAAAGTATAATCATAGCGATCGTAGTTTCTGATTAGTCGGACAGTTCCAATCATTGTTCGAATTTATCGGCAGCGTATTCTCGATGGAAAACTCGAGAAACGTTGGAGAGCTTCGTTTGATCGTCTCTATCGACCTTTGTCCGATGCTGCCTGAATGTAACTCGTTAGGTTCCTTGTTTGGAAAATATTCTACGTTGTATCACGTGGACGCGTTAACTCGAACGAGTATAGAAAAGTATCTAGCGACCCAGTCTCGAATATCGGCGCGTCGGCGTTATATCGAATTAAGCTTTGATATCTCCTTCGTCGAATATCCATCCTAGAGATCCTAAGAACGGGATCGACGAAAGACCGGATTCGTGTCGCGACTGACGTTGATTTTTAAATGCTTAAGCCATTTTAAGCACTGAGATTAGTAGAGTGCCGAAGACGTAACTCTAAAACCAGCAAGTTTTTACGTCGAATGTAAACCGGAATACATCTCTTTAGGATCAATTCTTTGAACAATTTTAAACTATTGTATTACGTTTCTATTCGTGTTTAATGTCGGATATAAGTCGGGAGTACTTGCTTGCATCAACAGTTTCGACGTTTATCAATTTTTTTCCCCGCTTACTATTCCCGTTGTATAAAGCGAGAACGTACCTACTAAAGATTCTCCGGAGGCGAATTCGCGTGAGTCGATCCGTGTAAATCGTAGTTAATCGTAGTACTCTGAAGGTAGAACGTAAGACGCAAAGTATATACGTAGGTACGGTAGCTCTTCGAAGGTGGTACGAGTAGAAGGGCCATTATTATTTAGCATCGCCATGGGCAACGACAGTGCCGACTTATCGAGCGGTACCGTTTCTACCCGAAATAACTCCGTCTACTCAGACGTAGTCCTTGTTAGGAAATATACGTATCCTTGTGATTACAGCATATTCTTACTTCCTACGCAAACGTATTGGAGCACCGCATAATTCGTTCCATATATTTTTGAATATCGGGGAAACGCGAAATGAATATACGTCTTCCTCCGTGTCCTTTGTCCCATACTTAGGCGTACATGTGTACCAAGTTGAGGATATAGAGAACGCCATTGTGTACGAGTTACGCATTGAACGCACAATTTTATTGTTCGCAACCAACGCGTGGAGTTTATTAGGAGAGAGAAATGCACGCTTGGTTTCCGTTATTAGCGTTCGGTCAGGAGAAGACTCTCCTCTCATTGCCGTTTCCCGAAAGCCACGGCAAACGTGACTCATGTGCCACCCTCCAAAAGCAGCCAACATCGGAGAAAACAGAAATTGATGCATTGTCCCGACATTCCTCTCCCTCGTCCTTTCCTTCGTAGACTTTTCGTTACGCATAGAAATTGTAGAGGAGAGCTTCCTTTTCGCGTTCTCTCAACCTCTTCCTTCTTTTCCTTTCTTCTTTTTTTTTTTTTTTTTTTTTTTTTTTTCTTACTTTCTTCGGTACTCTCTTCACTCTTCTCTCACTTTTCGTGCTTGCATAAACGAAGATGTAAATGTTCGAAGGTAAAGATCGATAGTATCGGGGCGTTGCACTTGCGAGTAAAGTACAAGATGAAACGATGGGTGGACGTGGAAAGGTTCCTCTTCACCAAGGGTGAAGTAAATGAGATTGCACGCCGGAGACAGGAAGAAATTCGTTTATCTTGGTTCACAAGGGAAAAACAAATGTATACTCGATCGTTGATCAATTAAGATGAAAATTCGATGCGACATTTTCGAGAACTTTTATTCTCACACCAAAATTCCAATGATCTGTACGAATGAAAATCTTGAAAAGACATCGAATCGCTCATCATTCCGAGAATTCCTGATTTTCCCGAGAGAGTTCATATTCCATAAAGTCTACTACGATGTAAAGCGTTTGAGCGGAAGGATCGATCGCGAAAGGGGTGAAGCGCGATGGCATCGGGATGGACGTCTACGTGAGGCGAAAGATAAGACTTTGAAAAGGTGTATGCCCCATCACCACTCCCACACCATCAACCCCCAACTTCTTTTTCCCCTTCCACCGGTATATTCGGAGAAGGAAACGCTTTATCAGATTATTTCTGAGCCATGAGACTTATTCGATTGCATTTTCGAGATGCTTCGCAGAATCTACGTTGTCGATCTTTCCTCTTTACAAACATTGCCTTCGAGAGAAAATCGTTGAATATTCGAGAAATCTTTGACAAGTGAAACTCCATCTATATTCGCATTGGATTCCATTAGACGCGTATAACGGACCGATCGCTTTTATTACGATTGTCCTTTGTAATACTATTTGAAGTTACAGATTCCCTTCGATCGATCGGGGATACAATGGTTATTTATTCGAGTTCATTAATGAGTGTTTAAGGAACGATCGAGGAACACGCTTGGATGTTTGCCATCACTTAACTCGAACCTCGACAGCGAGTCATTTAATGGAATCCGTCGATTCCATAGGTTCAGTCTCTGTATCCCGCATCGACGATTACGCAATCGTAGGAGAGCCTTTCCAAAGAGGAATAGACTGGACTGGACGTTCTCATCATCGAACCAACGATCCTCTGGGTATTTGAAGTGCGCTCGTCTTAACGGAGAAGGGACCTCTCTCTCTCTCTCTCTCTCTCTTCTCTTTGTGATTTGGGCATCGATGGTATGGTACGACGATAAATACGCTTGGCACAGCGGTACTACGGCCGAGATAAGAGTCGATCAATGTGTTTGTACGATGTCACCTCTTGCGATGATGCCGATCCAAAAGCGATCCTTCGTGTTTCTTCGCTTATCTTGTTATCGAAGTTCTATTTATCCTATCGAATCGTAACCGGTATTTACGATACCTCACGATATAATATATTTCTTTTTTTCCTTCGCGACTCTCTTTCCTCACGATTATATTTTTTTCCTTTACTACTTTTTCCTCACAAATTTTTCCAAACGTACCTAGGCGCAATATAAATTTAACGATGAACTCTCGAAAACGAAAGGATTTTTTTTCCTTATAGATCGTCCTCCGATATTCTCGCGAGCGAAAACGGATATCGATAGATACGTAACCAGACGTGCGTGTGGCAGCCAGCAGTCGCAAGCAGATTTTGAGAAGCGTGCGTGTACATAGCCACGGGGAGATCGATGGCAATCGATATCCGTTCGCTTTTATTTGGCGGTCGCGTGCGAACACGCACACGTCTCGGACACGCACGCGCACCGCATCGCTTTTGCGATTTCGCTCTACGAAAGCTCGGTTCAACGCTCCGAATCCGTCAAAGGGCATTCCATCTATCGTCGAAATTGAACGAATCCTCGGGGATGAAATCGATGGCCGATTATCGATTCGCGGCACTTAGAAAAATATTTTTTAGAAAGTGTTTTTTCTTTTTTCTTTTTTCTCTTTTTTGTTTTTGTTTTTTAGGACGATTTTGACCACCACGCGCATTCCTCATATTTTTCCCACGTATCACTCTTATTAAAATATTGTTATTTATCTTCCTACCGTATTTTAATACCTTTTCAAATGAAATTTTCAAAGAGTCAAAGATCGACTCAAACGATTCATTATTATTCAAAGTTATTTTGTATTAATTATCATGTAATTACCATACCAATGCGGGATAGAGAACAACGTTCTGAAAATACTATCTCTTTGATTTGCTACGCGCTTGGTTATCGCACAACTTTCATCGGTCAAAAGTTAATTTTATTTCCGCCAGTTTAGTTTTAGTACCGCATACGTTATATCGATCTCGACGAGTAATTAAGCTCTCTGCCATTCTATCATTATTTCCATAACGGAGAAAATATTTACGCGAGTCGTTATAAAAGTTTGTCGAAATTCGAAATAAATGAAATTTGTTTGTTTGCGAATAATTAAGTTTCTTTTGAAAGATTTATCAATTTTTGTAGAATATTTCAAGCGAAACGAAGAAAAAAATGTTTGTACGTCAGTTTCCATAATTTCACAGAGTTAAGCGCCGGCAGTGCTTGAATTTCGAGTTTGCGGTCGCTACCGGTGTGTGCACGACATATTAGAAACGTGGCCGGAAGGCCGAAACCGATCGCATTACTGCATGCACACGGGGAGTTGGTCACGGGAGAAATCACTGCTGTTTAATGTTGCGCGATATGTATATTCTCAGCGACGGTTTAGCTGCGAGCCCTTTCTTCGTATACTTATACGTGTACGAATTTTTCTTTTCTTCCTTTTCTCTTTCTTCTTTTTCTTTTATTCACGGTACTGTAATCGCGTGTGCAGCTTGCAAGATGTAACAAAATTTATTCGCTCGAATAACGTTGACTTTTTTCCTTTTTCTCGCAAATTCGAAAGTACCGATAAAAGGAATTTACATTTTAGAGATGCTATTGACGTCGATAACGCACTAAAATACGTCGAGCGAGGTTTATTTATTCCGAGATAAGTATCTCAGCGTGCGTCAGGATTGTGTACGCGCGAATTGTTAGTTTTCACAAAGATCGAATAATAAAGTATTAGACTGTATTCCGTATAAAAGTAAAAGAGAGAGAGAGAGAGAGAGAGAGAGAGAGAGAGAGAGAGAGAGAGAGAGAGAGAGAGAGAGAGAGAGAGAGAGAGAGAGAGGGAAAGCTCGTTATATGCAAATGAAATCATCTTTATGTAATACTTTTTATTCGTTCGTCGTAAAAATAAGGGTGAAAAAAAATACGTAGAGTTTCAGAGATAAAAGATAAAGGGTTGCGTCGTTCGTCGCGAGGATTTTGTAGATGGAACTCCTTGAGAAAATCGAATCTCTCGTTCGTAGGTCGGTGGGATAACGAACAGCGACATTTACGATGGTAAAATAAGAAGACCTGTACGTACATAAATGTGTGTGTCTGTCTATCTTTCTCTGTGTGTGTATGTGTGTGTGTGGAGAAAAGGGCAAGCACTGAACTACAAACGTGCCACGCTTCGTTGACGTTACACCCATCGTCTATCGTTGGAGTTGCTTTCGCAAACAGTTCTCACAGAGACTAGACACGATTTATTTTCCAGCCTTTTCTCTTTTTCTTTCATGCGTAAGGATACGACGACAAAGACAAAGAACTTGATATCTTTAAAAAAAGAAACGCGAGTATTTCATTGCGTAATGACGTCGAAGCCCGTCTCAGGGTTGAACACTAGAAGCTAGCAGGAGGCCCTTGCTAGGTCGTTGCATTATTAATCGAGCAATCGATATCTCGCTCTATGCGTCGCGTCGTCGTCGTCGTCGTCGTCGTCGTCGTCGTCATAACGTTTCGAATCGTTCTCTCTTATTCCATCGTATCGTTTCACGGTAAAACCTTGCAAGGACACATTGAGAATGACGTATCAAAGAAACTCGTCCTTTTCTTTCTCTTTCTTGTTTGCTAGCTAGCGTAATTACGGAGCTGACGAGGAAAACGATTGGCGTTACTCCTAAATGCAAGGTGTACTTGCAGCAGCCGAGTCCGTGTATGCACTTATCTCGTTATGCAATCTGCCCTTCGGATGCAAACGTTCGCCTGTCGCGGTGCGAGCTTGGATATGCTTGACTAAATAATTACGAGGACGCCCTCCGCACACTTACAATTAGTTTACGCGTATCTATACTCATCTACGCATCATGCGTTTTTCTATTTATGTATCGTAATTTTTTATCGTTCTAAAGAAGTGTTCGTTCTCGAATTAAAAAGGAAAAGAAAAAAAAAAACAACTCTACCGCACAGGACGTAATACAAACTATCTCTTTCGTTCACGTTCACATTTCATTTCTTTTTTTTTTTTTTTTTCTAGATTAACTTGTTTTTACTCGCATCGACATTTTACGTACGTGACACGCGAGAAGACTCTTGCACCGACGCGATTTGATCATTTTCCCGCTAAAGCTTTAATAGTTCCTGACGTAATTCGAAGTTGGTCGTGCCGAGGTCGAAGATAATATCGTAGAGTATTGTTCGGTATATGCAGCTCGATCCTCACGGTGTGGTATCGTTACGCGCGATGCAAATGTTAAAGGTTAATTCATTATATAGCGAAAGCATATAAGATAAACTTTTACTAAGAAATCTGGCGATACAACGAGCTCGTTTTCTAAATGTTCCTTTAACCTTATGCTCTTTCTTTCAAACTACGAGATCGTAGGATTGCGCCCAGAGAATGAGAGTTTTTAAAACAACGATCGAGGCATTTAAAAAGGAACGAATTTATTTTATTTCGATTATACCTTATTGAGACATTTACAACGTTCCTTTCTCTGGCGTAATTTCGAGAATTTAAGGAGAGCTTGTTAGGATCTATTTCATCGACTCTAAGAACAAATTCGTGTTCGTCTCGGTACTACGACTTGACTTTACGATACGTTCAACGACGCCGCTTCATTTCGGACAATTAGACATACTTATGCTCGCCCACGCGATCAAGTTGTTGAAAGGACGAATCGAATCTTCTTGATTCCTCGACGTAACGTGTTTCTATTTATTTCAAAAGAAATTATATTCGATAATATTTCGAAATGAATGGAATATCATTTACCTGTATTGGAATGATATAACAGTAAAAAAGAGAAAAGAAAAAAAAAGACCAAAGGATTTGTCGCGGATGAAAGAGCCTCGTTCTAAACAAAGAGAGGAGAGCCATCCGGTTGGACAAAGTTCAAAAAGTTGAGAAACTTTTTACGAGCAGGCAGTCTTTTTCTAAGAGCGTGCGAGTGACACGAAAGAAATACGCCTCGGACCTCTTTTCTGGGCGCCTCGAACCTGTTTTTTTTTCTATGTTTACGTTCCCCCGGTTAAGCTGGGAATGGCGTCATTATACACGTACATATATATATATATATATATGTACATAAACTATTATATCCGATGTCGTCTCGTTAGGTCTATCTCTATTCGTATTTGACTTTTTACAGGTTCCTCTTACTTTTCATTTAATTTTCTTATTTTTTTTTTTTTTTTTTTTTCGATCGCTCGTCTTATCCTCATCGACGCGTCACGTTCCCACCGCGTAGAATACAACGAACGATGATTATAATCTCTCGTGCGATTAAAACAAAACAAAACAAAACAAAACAAAACAAAAAGAAAAGAAAAAAAGAAGGAAGGAACCATCGATTTGCATATATGCGCTTCTCGAGGAAAGTCACTCCCACGTTTGTTCGAGTTGCATCGTAAAGGGCCCGAGTTTAAAAGTCGGCCGGAGACGTTAATCTTGGAATATGAATGACCGCGTTATCTCGAGGAATCGGACGAAGGGTTAGAAGCGTACACGTTTCCAGCACCTGTTAGCTTCCCTCGAGAGCAAGAGCACGGCCACGACCTTGAACCTTTTTCTGGTATCCCCTTCTCCCCTGCCTACGTACTTTGATCTCGAGCTTCTTATTTCTGAATCGAATCGAGGCGCTTTAATAATAAGAATTTCTTGAAAAAAAGGGTCGCTGTCCTCGGTCTGACTCATTCGTTTCTTATTTTTTCTTCTTCCGTGGTAGGCGTGGGCGAGGATATACGTCGTATCGTTTCTCAATAAATCGATGAGAACGCACCGTAATCACCGTAAAAAGATGCGACGATCTCTCCACGTGTACTCCGCCTTTTAACGTACTACCTCTGCCGTATGTCTCTTTCTTTCTTTTTCTTTTTTTTTTTTTTCTTTTTACTTTCTCCGCTTTTTTTTTCCCGAGCTATTTTCGGCCCGTTATATGCGTACTCGATGTCGTCGAAGCATACGGAGCTTCGTATCTTGTTTTCTCCATTTTGTGAGTCGCGGTAACGCTTGACCTAGATCAAATAGGGACCGTCTCCATCTGCATATCTTTATACGTATTTGTCGTCGATTTGGACGTCGAGTCCAAATTTAAAGAAGCAGATCAACGCGAACGTAGATAACGTCGTTAAAAGCGACGATAACTTTAACGTAGATAACATTATGTGTATGAGATAACAAT